>NW_027452405.1:0-22500 GCF_964194025.1 Convolutriloba macropyga | reverse complement strand
CTCCAGGTGCAGCTGTAATTTGTGAGTCTTGTAATTTGTGAGTGTCTTGTAATTTGTGAGTCGACTAATAGCCCCGTAAAAAAGAACTAAAAATCAGTAGGTTTCAAGGTCGAAAATATAGTTCCATCTAATTTATTACCTTATTTATTGGTTTTCTCTTGGTTTTTCAGAAGTGTCGCAACCACATATTTTGAAGGAAACTTAGTTATTCTGGGTCTTTCCCATTACACCCCCCCTTGCCCCCACGATTTACAGCCCCCAATTATGGCATGTTTACCGTAACTTATTACTTTTCTACGACACGAAGGAATTCCAGAAGTCTACGCTTTTCATCATTACAGAAGAAGTGATGAAAAGTAGGGGTATATCTTAGAATACGCCCCAAATGGCTCCTAGACAAACTGGAATCGACTGCTACGTAAATACAAATAATAGAAATAGGGCACTAGTTGGTATAGTATAAGTGCATCTCGTCTAGATAGATCTATTCGTGCAATAAAGTTCAGGAAAATGTTAAAATAATTTTACTCGCTAACTTATTAAATTTTTTAGAAGGCTCGCTTTATTCCTGCTGCTACCAAGTATTTCGGCAGAGAAACGTCATTTTTAAACTCCTGAGCCATTCCTAGGATAGCGTAGGCCCCGAATCACTTTAAATGAGCTTCCAAAACCCAAAACTCACTGAGAAACCGGCATTCAAAATTGTTTTAACAAGTGGTTCTCCGCATCATAGAGCCCTTTCACCTGGGTCCGCTCTGCGAGTCCAAGTGCTGCCCACTAACAAGACGATAAGATGCGTTTTTGAATATATTTTGTGTTGTTTATTGTCGTTTTGGGTTGATCTTGAGCCGCTTTATCTTCCTGATTCAGTATTTCTGGTTCATCTTCACCTCATAAAACAAGCCCACTGCTAATAACAACAGAAGTCTCCGAAGAACCATGTGCTAAAAGATCCCGGTGCTCCTACTAGCACAGTCTTTCACATTCTACTAATACTATTGCTACTACTATTACTTGGGCAAATTGTACACTTAGGAAATAATTAAGTCGAAATTTCGAAGCACTTTTTGCACTATACTGTTCCGATTTATGTCATTTTCGCATCGTCCTGATGAATTCTGTCTGCCAATTGGGGGGTCTTGTAACTTGTGAGTCGACTAATAGCCCCGTAAAGAAGACCTAAAAATCAGTAGGTTTCAAGGTCGAAAATATAGTTCCATCTAATTTATTACCTTATTTATTGGTTTTCTCCAAAAGTCGCAACCACATATTTTTAAGACAACTTAGTTATTTTGGGTTCTTTTCCATCATTCCCTTCCCGCGAAATACAGCCACCAATTATGACATGTTTTCCATGTTTAGGGGAGGGCTATATATTTTTTGACAACTAAGATGGGGGGCTATAATGTGAAAGACCCGTTATTCTTTCTAAAATCAAAGCAAGCAATCTTGATATACTAAGAATAAAATTCAAACGTCACATCACACTAACGAAAAATTACACTTTTCAAACAATTGACAAAGTGTATGAGGTTGAAGAACCTAATTTATCGGATTAAAATTATTTCTGATATTTAAAACAAACGTTTTTGAAGTTTACTATTATCGTCAGGTTAAAACTGTTTCATAAATATCTAAAAAGATGAAATGAATGTGGTTTTACATTTGTCTGAGATCACAATTTAAACATTTCTAGGATATATTTTTAAGAAACTAATCAGAAATTTTCAATTTATACAATATTTAGCCTATTTACAACTCATATTTACAACCATTATCAATTTCTGTAAGTAGTTTTCTTTTCCTAAGTTCTCGATTTTGACCATAATTTTGTTTTTCTAGGGTAATTCCAAATTTGCAGTAACCTTAAATATCCCTCGTGGTTATTTTGCAAATTCCGTTTGGTCATGATCACCGAAAGTCTGATGATCTCTTTCAATCTGATGAAAACAGGAATAGCAAAGCTGCAACCGGAGACTGACTTTTGTAGGAAAAGATTAGAGAGTGAGTTATTCAAGAACTGGTTTCATCCAAAGTGCCAAAAAGATAACACTTGAGGAATACGCCAACAGATAGGATTTTGTTTGGATTTGTACGCATTGCAGCAATCAACAGACTGAGGGGCAGTTTGAGGGGATAAAACTGTTCAAAGGTATCTGGATGACATTATCTGCACAGTTCGTGGTGACACGGATGAGTACTCAAAATATACAAATTCAATACGCAAAATCTTTCATTTGACCTTGGAAAAAGCCAACATGGAAGGCGATTAGGCTTTTCTTGATGTCAACGTAAATGAGAGCGGCGAAAATCTACATGTCACTGGTATCAAAAACCAACTGACACAGGAACAATACTGATTTTTTTGCAGTTCTGAACCACTTCAGCATTAGATAAGTGAGATTCGAAGGAAGACGGTACATAGGGTCTATAACGCAATATCCGCTGGCATTCGATCAGTCGTTTGAAGAGATCATGCTTGAACAAATATCTGTATCCAGATGAATGGTTTTGAAAAATAGTGAACCAGACCTTAGAAAAGATTATAATTGACAGTAAAGATCAATGTGAAACAACACCAGAAGTGCATCAAAAAGCCAGGCTAGATATGATTAACCAACAATTTTTCTACAATACACAGGCCAGCTTACTGAAAACATTGCAATCAAAATGAGGAAACTGTGTGACTTGCAGGTGGTATTGATAACGCGAAAATTAAGATCATGCATCATCATCTTCGAATAGAAAATCATCTTTGAATAGAAACCTGAAATCCCTCGTTGTATATGAGATCAAATTTATTTGATGTGGATACATCTATGTTGGGCAGACAAGCCGGCATGCTACCACTAGGATATTAGAACATCAAAAGCAGGGTTCACAGGTTGGTCAAGATCTTGTTAAAGGTATCTTGTCGAAATCAAATTTCTGCATGCCGGTAAACAGTAGAGAAGCTTATGATCATCGCAGCTATATGAATCAGCAAGTTGAAGCCGGGAAGAAACACACGCGATCGATATAGGGGACGGAACCTCACGCTAAAATTTTAAATCAAATCACAATTTTGTTTCGGGAAAGAAAAATAGGAAAAAATTGTACTGTGCAAGAGAAAATGCACTTTGCAAAACCTCCACTGGAGGAATACTTAGGATTAGGGCAAATTTGGAATCACCCTAGAAATAGAAAAACATGGTCAAAATCGAAGAGTCCGGAATAAAAATAATTTAAAAGAAATTGATAACAGCTGTAAATATGAGTTGTAAATAGGCTAGATATTATAAAGGGAAAATTTTTGATTAAATTTTCCAGGAAAATTGCTAAAAATTTTAAGCTTTGGTCTCAGACAAATGTAAATACATATTCATTTTATCATTTAACAATTTGTGAAACATTTTTAACCTGACGATGATCATAAACTTCAAAAACCTTTGTTTTTAAATATCAGAATCAATTTTAACTTGACATATTAGTTTCTTATACATATTATAACTTTATTTACATTTTCAAATATTAACTTTGTCGAATTTCCCAGCATTCCTGTAATTATTATGGTTTTATCAAGCAATATCCCAAATCTAGAGCTGTACACACTGATTTTTTTGCCAGAAAAAGACAATTTGAGAAACATGCTCAACAAGGGAACAGGAAAAAGTCAATTTTTGTGAGGAAACAAGTTTTATTCTTACAGCCACAGTTGTCGGCAGTTTGAGTGATCCTCCCAATAATGGCGCTGATTTCCAACGTAGTTCCAGCGACAGTTCAATAGGCTTAATGTTGAGTAGCTTTCGCGTTGACGGGAAAGTGATTTTGAGGTATGTCAAAATTAAAGAAGAGCGTGATAATAATCTGAAGAGCATAATTACAAGAGAAGTATAGATGCCGATACAACTTTCAGATATCCGAAATGCCTTGTTACAAAAACGTTTCTTTTTATGAGCAGGCAGTGAAACATTCCAGCATCAATTTCTAAAAGGCAAAATGAGAGAAGTTAAAACCAGCACAGTTGTCAAGTTGAAGAAATAAACTCAAAATTCAAATTTTTAAGAAAAAAAGACGACAATAAAAACTATTTTAGCCTCCCTTGGGCTAAACATTTTTTCCTTTAATTAAAAAAGCATGGCCTTTGTTAAAATAAAATGAAAGAAATTGAGTTTTTGATTAGTTATACAGTAGAAATTGTTAATTTAGAGTTCTAATTGAGTGGTTTGCTGGGCTGGTAGGATTGGTTTTCAAGGAATGAAAAAAAGCCTTACGTTAGTACATACCAAATATAGGATTATTCACCTTGGTAAATTATCCAGGATAATACTGACATGTGAGGTGTGTCAAAATTTCTAGCGGCCCAAGTTTTGAGTTAGTTCAGGTAACAACGACTAAATTAACCTCTTAAAATATTAAATTCAGGTGAATATCAGGTGTAAATTAATTGAAAATTACATTAACTATTCTTCGGGTAAAATTTTACCTAAACAAGTTCAGTTGTGGTCACCTGAAAAAAGTTTATTAGTGCAACCAGCAGTGAGACAACAAAAAAATTTTGTCAAAGGAAACAAACTAAAACACAATAAAGTTCAGTTTCTAGAAGAAACATCAACACATTTATAAGGCAATGTTCAGCCGTTTCATCAGTTTTTTAAAGTTATGGTTCACTTTATTATAAAAATTTCCCAATC
The DNA here is from genome assembly GCF_964194025.1 of Convolutriloba macropyga. Classification (NCBI taxonomy): domain Eukaryota; kingdom Metazoa; phylum Xenacoelomorpha; order Acoela; family Convolutidae; genus Convolutriloba; species Convolutriloba macropyga. The sequence continues at coordinate 17,827 of NW_027452405.1, read as the reverse complement.
TTTTGCATTTCGATCACGTATATCCTGAAGCAGCAAGTATCTCCCGTCATGACATCTACAAACATTATGTACGACAAAATTCTGGTAGTAAATTAGGATTTGAACTAAATCCTCAACCATGAAGCCCAAGCTTTGTAGGGCTTTTTTTCTATATACGTGTGACACTCTCACTGTCTCATTAAATAGTTTAATACACTAAATGCAATGAAGAGAACCGGACAACTAAAATATCTTTTCCTTAAAACACGAGTTAAGAACGACGACCAGTCTGCAATCGGATGCGAAAAGTGTGGCGCATATTTTCATGGCTCTTTTGCCTCTCTATCGCTTGAAGACGTCAAACGGTTGGGAGGGTAAAAGAACTGTGTCTGGCTGTTTGATCAAGGCCTCAGCACTGATGTCTTTTCTTCAGAAGCTAAGTTGAATTCGATTCTTGATACAATTGAGAATTAATTGCCTTCCGAAACACCCTGTAGAAAGCTCTGAAGAATGCAGTGGAATGCAGTGGAAAAAATATTTGAACTCACGCTGGCTTCTAAATAGGTACAAACTATGAGAAATTTATGATAAAAGGTGTACCTGGGAAAGGTGATTCAATTAATGGTAAATTAGACAACGATTTAAAAGAACGTGATAAGACTGTGCAGCACATTGGATTAAGTTCCGACGTAAATGTAGGGTCTGTCCGATGAATTGTTAGAGCGGAAACTGCGAATGGCGAAAGACTAAAATGCAGGCTTTAAACGGTATCATCCAACATCTCGCAATTTTTTTCGAGATGATTTGCTCGAAGCTGCAAACTGCAGAATTACACGCATCCGGTATACATTAAGAAGTTCCCTTCGTCGGCTGATAGAAAAATTGAAAAAAGAATTCTCGCGAAACGTTACAAGATGATAAACACGGAACGTTAAGATCGAACTGATTTCAGAATTAAAAATTTGGAGCTCTTCTATAGAAGCTTTCATATTCTAGTCAAGGAGTTAGCATTATGACTGCAAACTATCAAATGCTTGCTGTTTAATTGCATTCCAATCAAATCTATTGATCAGCAACAATATTTTTTTCCAATTTTTTGAACCATCTGAGTCTTCTATCGTGTTTCTTGGAGAATGGTTATCAATTGAAATACACAATCTGTAAATGTTTTTAGTCAAAATTACAAGTTAATGCAAGATGCGCAGACATCAAGGTGAAAACATGGGTATCTTAATAGCAATACCGTTTGATTTTATTTGAATCAATTTACCCTTGCAGTCATACCACTTTAGCCGTTGTTGCGCAATCATAGGTGAATCGAGAGTGAATTTCCTTATAAATATCCACAATCCACCTGCCTCAACAGCTTTTGTTGTCAACTCAGTATCTATGGCTGACTGTGTCAAAGATATAATCGATCAGTTTTCTCAATTGTTTACTTGGTCAAGGCTAACCTCTGAAAATTCAATTGATCGCAATTTTACTGAGTTTATTAATTATTGCGGGTCGAGCTATTTTGTAGATCAAGGTACATATAAAACATGATAATGCAATTGATCTGATTTTGTCATTTGCTGATGATCTTCCATTTTCGATTGTTAACACAAAATTCAGTGATCACAAAGCAATATGCTTCCAAAAAGATCCCACTTCTCAAAATAATATTAAAAATTTCTGTGTTGAATATCCAAACAATTAATAATGGTTTCACTGGTTTTTTTTTATTCTTTAACGTATAACCTTCTCTTATTTGTCAGTATTTTACAGCTTGGTACGACTATCTAAACAAAGCGTTGTCAAAATTCGTTTGCATCAAACGAAAGAAGCATACCTTAAATTGGGTTCCACTTATCCATACAATATGTTTTATAGTGATTTCAATGCTGGTTGCAGCTTTGAGAAAACTCAGCTGTTCAATATGATTTTTTAAGCTGAAATCAGATAAGTGCTTCAAGGAAAACGTTCGAACACTGGATGAAATTCCGCTGAGTGATTTTTTCTTCACTGTAACTGACGTTTGCACGGCTTTAAAGCGTCGTAATAATGATCCGTCTATGAGCAGCGAATCATTTCTTTCTTTTGTTTTATCAGAAAGGGCTCTCATAATGGCGCCTATAATTTTTTCAAAATTGTGGTCTCGTGTCTGGCCTGATCAGTGGAAAACCTCATTTAAAAGTCCATTGAACAAAAGTTGTTCAAATAAGAAATATCCAACAACTGGTCCATAAGAATCTGACCAAAGAATGAATCATGTTTGAACGGCTCATCTTAATTTTTTTGAAGCTCTGGTACGATATCAATTAAAGATGCAGCAACATGGATTCATGAGGAATTGCAGCACTGATAGTCCACTTTCTGTTTATGCAGAGATTGTTAATGGTAGCAGAGATCATTAAGCCAACTGTTTGGCGCTACATTTTGACGTTAGAAAAGTATTTTATGCAGTCTCACAATATTTGTTCCTGATAAAAGTAGCGTTAATGTTACATCTGGTTTTCCTCATGGTAGTTTTCCTAATTAATGCTATTACAGAATGGCTTGAACATTGGAAATTTTACTTAAAATGTAACGAATTCAAAATAATTACAGAGTGTCAATACAGTTTTATTCAAAAGGATATCAACAATCTTTCAATTTGCTTGCAGGTCATCGGATTTCATTTTCACCCCAATAATTGCAAGCTCATTTCGTTTGGAGAACATAATGATAATGAGCTCCATCTCAGCAGGTCAGATATCGAACACGTAGCCACCGTCGTGGTTTTGGAAATTGTTGATTGTAAAAATTTGACATAGGATAAATATATAAATCATTTTATTACAAAGCGTAAAAAGTTTTCAATTGTTTGACATGAAAAGTTCCGAAGGGAGTAACTGTCTCCAGACTCAAACTTCTATATAGTCACTAGTTTTATCTATCTTGCAATATGGATCTCCGACAGGACACTCCTCTGTAGTGTCCCTCAAAAAAGTTGAACAAATTTCAATTTCATTGTTTGAAGTGGACTCTCTGTACCGGAAAGTGCAGTTGTATTGAACGCATGAAGCGGCTAAAAATTTTGCCTATTTGTTTCCGGCTAGCAAAAACAGATATGATTGTCTCTATTTATGATTGTCATCTCGATCTTGATTTTGCCACATCTCAATCTATGACAAATCGATTTGGAACTGGCGATATGACTACTGGCGATTTCAAATAAAGAAGAAAAGGAAAATCACAACAGATGAACGTTTACTCTTTTGATCGTGACGTGCTGCCAACTTTTCTTGTTTTTGTAATTTTGTGATTGTTACTACTACTACTACTACTACTACTACTACTACTACTACTACTACTACTACTACTACTACTACTACTACTACTACTACTACTACTACTACTACTACTACTACTACTACTACCACTACTACTACTACTTACTACTACTACTACTCCTACTACTACTATTTCTACTACTACTACTACTACTACTACTACTACTACTACTACTACTACTGCTGCTGCTGCTACTACTAATACTACTACTGTAGCCGAAAGCAAATTGGGTAAAGACGTCCGAGCCTCCCCAATTTTGATAAATAAACTCAAATCAAGTCTTAGAATTGTTTATATTGATGTATATTTGCCATTTACTGAAATTGCTCTCAAAACAAGCTCGTAGTTCTTGTATTATAACCACTCAAAAATAAAAATATTTTTTCTTTTTCAGCAATTTTCTCTATTTTTAACGCTAAAACACCATTATTTAACATTAGCGGATAGATTCTTATCTCTACTTTCTGAAACAAGTTAAATTTTCATTCTTTTCTCAGTATTTGATGAGCTATAGGCGTAGCGTGAATTTTTGGCCAAACAGTAAAGTAAATTGAAGAGACTATTGTCATTCAATTTTTTTTCAAAACATCTTTTTGTTCCTGTATTGTTTGGCTAATTTTTGACCTTTTTGTTCTTATGAAGCTTTGTCGTATCTTTTTCAGATATGATGAAAATTTCAGCCCATAATATAAGTTTGACTAAGTCGAGTGCGTTTAGACAACTTCAGATTCGAAATGAGGTGATTTCTGATAAATGACCGCGGAGTTCTGAAAATTGGCATGCAATTTCAAAATACTACAACCACTCGCCTCCCAAAAAAGCCTTTTATGCAGTGAAAATCTAGAAATAACACACTAAAAAAATCGGCTTTTAATTATGGGTAACATTTTTTGGATATTTTATGGCCGAAGTCTGATATTTTCTAATTGATTGCAGATTTTCGCCTCACACTTTTTTTCGGAGAGCGGAAATGTGAGAAATAGGAGCTGACATGCTGGCCATGTGTAGAAAAAGTAAACAACACGTCTCTCTGACGTAAACAAAAACAAGTTATAATATATAGAAAAGTTGTTTCAGAAAAAAATTGTGGCCATTTAAATCTGGAATATGCTAGTATTGAAGCAAAAACTATTTCACTTATACAAAATAGCGCATTCTGATCCTCTTTGATTTAAAACAAATTTAAGCAAAAGTTTTTTAAAAAGAACACTATATTCTTAAAAGCAACAAGAGAAATGCTTTTTTCTGTTTTCAGCAAATCCTTGATTTTGACCGTTTCCTTATCCGACGAATGCATTTTAAGAAAGAGCATCTAGTGTTCTTTACCTGATCAAAGTGACAATTGCAGCAAAACTCAATATGTCAACATTTTTTTCCACTCAATATGTTTCTTGCACAAAAATGCAAAATGGATAATGGTGAGAATTTTGAAGTCAAATCTGCCGGTGATACAAAAATGTCCGCAAAAAAGGACACGTTAATGATAAGAAAATGGTTTTTTTAACGCTGAGATTTTTGTTTGTCCCCTGAGGGAAAATGAGATTATGGAAAACATCAAAATACGGCTTCTGAAGTGAAAAATAAAGCTTTACCAAAATTTGAGGTAATTTGTACGAAAATGAAAAAAAAAAGCATTTGAAAAAATTGATAGCAAAAAGAGGCTTTTTCTGTTAAATCTGTAAAATAATGTAAATTAAAATTTAAAGCCGTTGCATGCATGTTGCACGCTTTATTGAAAAAGTAGTTAAAAGCACGTTTCTCTGGAAAATCAGTATGTTTTGAAAATGGGTACCTTGTTCGAGATGTTCGGTTGGCCATCTCAAAAATAATTTTCCGAAATGAAGAATGAACTACAATCGTACTGATTTTTAGACCTGGGTTGTTTTTTTAATAAGCCTGTCCATATTCGCCAAACCTAAGTGAGATTAAAAAACAAAAAAAATTGAAAAACCTAATGCGTAACAAATCAATTCTACGACAGGAAAAGTACAAAAGGAGAAAAAGTTACATTTTGTTAATTTTTTTGACCAACGGTAAGTTTTTACGATGAACTCGAACATGTGCAGGGTATCTGCAAATTATTGTTCAACAAAAAATATTAAAATTGATAACAAATTTCCCAAAAACTGCTCAGTTTTTGAATCAACATATACAAAGATGAACCAAACTTGAAGTTGTTTAACAGTGTTTTCGTTAACAATCGACATTCTTTTCTGTCAGGTTTTTTAAGAGAAAATTGTTGATCAATGACGTCCTCTCAAAATAATTTGAACCAAAAAAAACTTTTGTTTTTGTCGGTAAGTTGATTATGGGTACTGGTGATAATTTTGAAATGCGCGAGGGCTACAAATGCATCTACAAAAAGACAAGTTAGTGATCAAAAAGTTCTGTTTCTAGAACGCTGAGGTTTAAATTGTTCCGTGGTAGGAAGTGAGGTTATGAAATGCAACAAAATATAGCTTCTGAAGCAAAATAACAACCGATACTAAAATGCGGGGTCAGTTGGACAAAAATGAGAAAAAAAACTATTTGTAAATTTGATAGCAAAAAGAAGCTATTCTTGTTGTCTAAGTAGAATAGACCAAATAACTCTTCAGTGTCGTTGCGTGAATGTTGCACCTTCTATCAAAACAGTGATAAAAAGCAGGTTTCTCTGGTATTCAGTTTTTTTTTAAATGGGTACCCTGTTCGAGACGTTCATTTGGCAATTTCAAAAAGTTTTTCCCAAAAGAAGAATGAACTACAATCTTAGTGGTTTTGTGACCAGTTATTTTTGAATAATGTGACCAGTTATTTTTGACCAGTTATTCAGTTATTTTTGAATAATAAAATCAAAAATTACCAAAAATGTCAAAAAACAGCTCAAAACAACAAATACAAAGATGCACCAGACTTGAAGCTGTTAAGCAGTGATTTTGCTAACACTCGGCATCTATTCGGTCTCTCAGGTTTGCTAGAAAACAATTGCGTGTTAACAACGTCCTCTTAGCAGAATTTGGACAAAAAACTTCTATTTTTAAATTTTGTTTTCGGAAAGTGGAATATGGGTACTGTTGAGAGTTTTGAAGTCAAATGCGACAAGGTTACAAAAATATCTTCAGAAAAGAAAAGTTAATAATCAACGAATGTTGTTTCTAGAACTCTGAAGTTTTTATTTGTTCACTGGGAAGAGATGAGATTATGGCAAGCATCAAAATACTTCTTCTGAAGCAAAAAAAGGAGGATTTACCAAAATTTGAGGTCAGTGTGACGAAAAGGAGGAACAAATATGTGAAAAATTTGATAGGAATAGAAGCTTTTCTTGTTGTCTCTGTAGAATACTTTAAATTGATTCTTGATTTTGTTGCGTGCACGTTCTATGCTTTATACAAAAAGTAGTTGAAATCACGTTTTACTTGTAATCAGTTTTTTCAAATTGGTTACCTGATTCGAGATTGCTCAACCATTTAAAATAAGTTTTTCCAAAAGCAGGATGAACTACAACCGTAGTGTTTTTCTGACCTGGTTTGTCTTTTACTAAGCGTCTGCATTTTAGACAAACTTAAATGTGATTAAAAACCAAAAAAGACATAATGCCTAACAAAACAATTCTACGACAAGGAAATTAAAAAACAGAAAAGATACATTTTTTTTCAGTTTTTTCGACCACCGGTAAACTTTTATGATTTAATCAAAGATGTTCCGGGCATCAACAAAATATTCTTTGAATAATAATTCCAAAAATCACCAAAAAATGTCAAAAAGCAGCTCATTTGTCAAAAAAATATAAACAAACATGCACCAGACTTGAAGCTGTTAAGCAGTGTTTCCGTTAACACTCGACATTCTATTCTGTCTCTCAGGTTTTTTTAGTGAACAGTTGTGAACTATTAACGTCCTCTAAGTATAAATAGGACAAATAGATACCCCTTTTAAAATCACAATAGAACAGGGTTCACCAGTTTGAGTTCATCAATATACAAATTTGTCAGACGATCAATTGGAAACTAATTAAGAAAAACTAATTTTCCAATTATCAAAGTAAGCATTGAATTGATGGGAGGTTTTTTCGGTTGAAAAAAAAAATTGTAAGAAAAATGACATGCAAAAATAATTGTAAAAAAAATTTTGCAAAAAAGTCATGCAAACTCAAAATAACTTGAAACAGTTCATTGCTCTAAAGAGATTCACTTCATTGTTATCGGTAAGTTCATTTAATTACGTAGAAAAACAATTCTCCTTTTCGCTTCAAAACTCTTTAACGCCTTGTACTCAAGGTAATCAAAAAATTCTGTGGACAACGCATATTTTTGTCTCATTTCCCTGATTTTAAATATAACCTAAAAAACCAAATAAATGTAAAAAAAAATGAAAAAATTTACTTCTTCACGATAACTATTTACTTTCATCCGATGCTTGGTTTGCTTTTAAACATATTTTCAATTCATCCACAATTCAACGAAACATTAAAATAGCAAACGTCAGAGTCCACCAACTTAAGTTTTTTGACTTACCAAAGTTGTGGCAATCAAAAAGTCTTAAGCGAAGGACTCTAAAAAATAATTGACGGAAAATGAAGAAGAAATTTTGCTGTTGTGTTTTTTTTCGAACTCTCGAACTAGTGTTTCAAAATTTTTGTATGTAATAGCCTTTTTTTCTGCAAAAATATTGGCCAAAAAAGAATCTAACTCAACAATTGTGATACTGTCGATTTATGCGAAAAACAATAGAAACAATTTTTCTACAGATTGAGGGAAAGACTAATTAGTATTGAACAATATGTGATTTTTCTATGACTTTTTGATGCAGCAAAAATCGATGCAAATTAGAATTTTTGCTTCATAGACTAGTCAATTCAAAAGAGCAACTAATTGAAAAAATAAATTCACTTTCTAGTTAAGGAAAGTACTACGTTTTTCAACACTGCTCCCTTCTTCCCATTTAATGCTTGGTTGATTTTTTAAAATGATCTTAGTTGATCCAAAATTTAAGAAACTATGAAGCCCGTAGTGGACAGGTTTCCTCAGTTTGTGTTAATTAGCATACAAAAACGTCTGAAAATCAGTTGAAAAATAACTAAAAAACTAATTTTTCAATTTTCAAAGTAAGCATTGAATTGAAGGGAGGTTTTTATGTTCAAATTAATTTGTAGAAAAAATTCTGCAAAAAAAGTCCTGCAAACTCAAAATAATTTGGAAACATTTCATTGCTCTAAGAAGATTCGCTTCATTGTTATAGGTAAGTTCTTTTAATTACGTAAAAAAAACGATTTTCCATGTTGCTGCAAAACACTTTTAATACCTTGTACTCAAGGTAATAATAAAATTCTCCGAACAACGAATAACTTGTCTCATTCCCCTAATTTTAGGTCGCAAATCAAAAAACACAAAGAAAATTTTCTGAGTAAACAATGTAAGAATTATATTTTTCCACAATACTCAGTTCTTTTCATCTGATGCTTGCTTTGTTTTTAAACATATATCCAATTCATCCACAATTCAACAAAACATGAAAATAGCACACTTCAGATTTCACCAACTTGAGTTTTCTGACTTACGAAAAATTGTGGCAATCGAAAGTCTCAAACAAAGGACTCTAAAAATTAATTAACGGAAAAGATAGAAAATATTCTGCTGGTGTTTTTTTGAAATCTCAAACTAGTGCTTCAAAAAACCAAAATCTAATAGTCATTTACCGTGAAAATATTGGCCTAAAATGAATCTAACTGAACAATTAATATGCTGTCGATGTATACGAAAAACATAAAAAACAATTCTTATAGAGATTGAGGAAAAGAATATATAATACTGAAGTATATGTAATTTATCTCTGGCTTTGTGATGACGCGAATTTTTAAACAAATTACAATTTCTGTTTCAAAGTCTACTCAACTCAAGGGAGCCACTTATTGAAAAAATAAATTCATTTTCGATTTAAAAGAAAACTCTACCTACTTTTTTCAACACTGCTTACTTCTTCCCATCTAATGCTTGGTAGACTTTTAAGAACATCTTCAGTTGATCCAAGCTCAAAAACTATAAAATCATTATAGAGCAAGTATCTCCAGATTGAGTTCATTAGCACACAAAATCGTCAGATTATCACTTGGAAAGTTAATTAAAAATAATAACTTTACAATTTTTAAAGTAAGCTTCGAATTCGAGGGAAGTTTTTAGGTTCAAATTAAATTTTAAAAACAAACTTTGCAAAAAAAGTCATGCAAACTCAAATTAACTGGGAAACATTTCATTGCTCTAGGAATAGTCACTTCATTTTTATCTGTAAGTTCTTTTAATTACGTAGAAAAAGGATTTTCCTTGTTGCTGCAAAACACTTTTTACACTTTTACCTTGTATTCAAGGTAAAAACAAAATTTCCGAACAACGCATAAATTGTCTCATTCCCCTTAATTTAGGTAGAAGATCAAAAAACACAAAGAAAGTTTTCTGAGTAAACAATGTAAGAATTATTTGTTTCCAAAATACTCAGTTTTTTTCATCTGATGCTTGGTTTGTTTTTAAATGTATCTCCAATTCATCCAAAAGTCGACGAAATATGACAAAAGCACATGTCGGAATCCACCAATATCAGTTTTTTGACTTAACAAAAAAGTGGCCATAAAAAACCTTCAAGCAAAGGACTCTAAAAATTAATTAACGGAAAAGATAGGAAAAAACGTGCTGTTGTGTTTTTGAACTCTCAAACTAGTGTTTCAAAAATATAGTATCTAACTGTCATTTCCCGTAAAAATAATGGCCTGAAAATGAATTTAGCTGATAATTTTGATGCTATCGATGTGTACAAAAAACATAAGAAACAATTTTTCTAGAGGTTGAGGAAAAAAACGAAATTGAAGTATATGTAATTTTTCTCTGGCTTCCTGAAGACGCTAATTTCTAAGCAAAATAAAATTTCTGATTCAAAGACTAGTCAACTCAAAGGAGCCAATAATTGAAGAAATAAGTTCATTTTCGATTTAAAAGAAAGCTCCACCTATATTTTTAAACACTGTTTACTTCCCGTCTAATGCTTGGTAGATTTTTAAAAATATCTTCATTTGATCCAAGCTCAATAAAATATAAAATCAGTATAGAACAGGTTTCATCAGTTTGAGTTCATTAGTATACAAAATTGTCAGATGACCAATTGAAAAGTTAAATAAAGAACTAACTTTTCAATTTTTAAAGTAAGCAATGAATTTGAGGGAAGTTTTTAGGTTCAAATAAATTTGTAAAAACAAATTTTGCAAAAAAAGTCATGCAAACTCAATTTAACTGGGATGGGAAACAGTTCGTTGCTCTAGGAGGAGTCACTTTATTGTTATCGGTAAGTTCTTTTAATGATGTAACAAAACGATTTTCCTTTTTGCTGCAAAACAATTTTAACACCTTGTACTCAAGGTAAGCAAAAATTCTGTGGACAACGCATAATTTGTCTCTTTCCACTGAATTTAATTAGAAGATCTAAAAACACCAAGAAATTGTTCTAAGTAAACGCTGTAAGATTTATATTTGTCCACAATACTAGGTTCTTTTCATCCGATGCTTGGTTTGCTTTTAAAGATATCTCCAATTCATCCACAATTCAACAAAACATGAAAATAGCACACTTCATATTTCACCAACTTGAGTTTTCCGACTTAACAAAAATGTGGCAATCAAAAAGTCTGAAACAAAAGACTCTAACAATTAATTAACGTAAAAGATAGAAAACATTCTGCTGGTGTTTTTTTGAACTCTCAAACTAGTGTTTCAAAAAAATAATATATAATAGTCATTTCCCGTGAAAATAATGGCCTAAAAATGAGTCTAACTAAACAATTGTGATGCTGTTGACGTATACAAAAAAACAAAAATCATATGAAACAATTTTTCTAGTGATTGAAGAAAAGACTAAAAAATATTGAAGTATATATGGTTTTTCTCTGGCTTTCTGAGGACTCTTACTTTTATGCAAATTAAGATTTCAGATTGAGAGACTAGTCAACTCAAAGGAGCCAATAATTGAAGAAATAAATTCATTTTCGATTTAAAAGAAAGCTCTACCTACAATTTTCAACACTGTTTACTTATTCCCATCTAATGCTTGATAGATTTTTAAAAATATCCTCAGTTGATCCAAGCTCAATAAAATAAAAAATCAGTATAGAACAGGTTTCACCAGTTTGAGTTCATTAGTATACAAATCTGTCAGACGATAAATTGGAAATTAATTAAAAAAACTAATTTTCCAATTATCAAAGTATACACTGAATTGAAAGGAGGTTTTTTGGTTCAAAATGAATTATAAAATCTAACTTTGCAAAAAACGACATGCAACTCTAAATTAACCAGGAAACAGTTCATTGCTCTAAAGAAATTTACTTCATTGTTATGTGTAAGTTCTTTTAGTTCCGTAGAAAAATGATTTTCCTTGTTGCTGCAAAACACTTTCAACACCTTGTACTCAAAGTGATTCCGTGGACAACGCAGTAGCGGTCTCATTACCTTAATTTTAAATAGAAATTGAAAAAAATCAGCAAGAAAATGTTGTCAGTAAACGTTGTAAAATTTTTATTTTTCCACAATACGCAAGTCTTTTTCATCTGGTGCACTTTTCAGATCTATTCTGTTTCGGCCCCCTGTTTTTTCATGACCCCCAGTTACAATTTATATGTTGTTATATAGCACGTTACTATGTATGAAAATAGCACGTGCGCCTGGGGGCAAGAAAAAATTTATGCTCACTAAGTTGGGGGGCGGGACAAAACAGAATAGATCCCACTTTTCTTATCTCCAATTCATCCACAATTCAACAAAACATAAAAAAGGCACACTTCATAATCCACCAACTTGAGTTTTTTTGACTCACCAATATTATGGCAATCAAAAACCCTTAAGCAAAGGACTCTATAAATTAGTTAACGGAAAAGATAGAAAAATTTTTTCTGTTATCTTTTCTTAGAACTCTCAAACTAGTTCTTCAAAAATATGGTATCTTATATTCATTTTCTGTGAAAATATTGGTCTGAAATTGGGTCTAATTGAACAAATGTTATACTGTCGATGTACAAGAGAAACAGAAGAAACAGTTTTTAAATGGACTGGGGAAAAACTAAGTAGTTTTGAAGTTTGTGCTAATTTCTTTGGCTTCCTGAAGAGGCTGTTTTTGTTTCAAATTAAGTTTTCTACCCCATAGAATAGTCAACTCAAAGGAGAACTTACATTTTTTAACACTTCTTGCTTATTCCCATATAATGATTTGTTGATTTTGATCCCCAATTGATCCAAAATTCAATGAAATATAAAATCATTTTAGATTGGATTTATCCAATTCGTGTCATTAATATACAAAAACGTCAGACCTTTAATTCAAAAAATAGTTTTAAATATCTAGTTTTGCGAATTCACAAATAAAAATTGAAATGAAGGGAGGGTTTTTGAGTTCAAATGAAATTGTAAAAACAAATTGACGAAAATAGAAGACATACAATCTGAAATTATCTTAGAAATAGTTTTTTGCTCGAAAAAGATTCAGTTTATTGTTATTTACACAATTAAAATTTAAGTTGTTTTGGTTACATGATAAACGTTTTTCCTTATTGCTGCAAATAACTTTCCAACACCTTGTGTTTCAGTAAACCGAAAAAGATTCCGAGTGACAGCGCAGTGTTAGTACCATTCCATTGATTACATAGAGAACCTCAAAAACAGCACCAAGCAAATTTTTGTAAAAAAACGTTGTGAAAATTATGTTTTTCCACACTGCTCCGTTCTTCTCATCTTATGGATTATTGAATATACCAACTTGAGCTTATTGACTTTCTAAAAATATGGAAACCAAAAACCTTTTTGCAGAAGACTCCAAAAACTTAGTAATGGAAAAGGCAGAAAAAATTTTAGCATTTTTTTCTTTTTTTGAGCTCTTAAAGTATTATTTCAAAAATATAGTGTCCTATAGTCATTTTCTGTGAAATTATTGTCCTAAAAGTGAATCTAGTTAAACAACACATATATTGTCGATGTGCACAAAGAAACATATGAAACAACATTTTTCGTTCACATTGGAGCTGATTTCCTTGGCTTCCTGAAAACGCTAATTGTTGTGAAAGTTTGGGTTTCTTCATTGTAGACTTGTCTTTTTAACAGAAACATTTTTGAAAAATAAAAACACAGTTTCGATTAAATATAAAGATGAATATTTTTCAGCACTGCTCCTGTAATTTCATATGACACGGTTGGTTTTTGAACATATCCTCAGTTGATCAAATATTCACTAAAAGATAAATCCAGAATAGAACAAAATGCTTGTGAACAAAACCAGCTTGTGTTAATTGATATAAAAAGGCTGTAGTCCGACCGGAATTATTTGAACATCTGATTCTTTCATTTATGAATTGAACTTGGAAATGAAGAAGAATTTTTTCGATTCGATTGAAACTGTAAAATTCAAAGTTTTTCCTATTTACGAAACATGAATTAAAATAACTTGAAATTAATTTCTTGGTCAAAAAGAGACTTCACATAAGATTCGACTCCAACTTTTGATTTTACTTCTTTGTTAATTTGCTAGTTTTCAATTTGCGCTGTTAGAGCTTTTGGATTCAGTGAAAACCAGTTATCCATTGCCAAAAAATTGACAAGGCAATTGGTTTTTCATCTGGTAATGAATATTAGCACACGGTTGTTATCGCCACCGAGAAGTTATCAAACTCCGAGGGCGATAACAACCTTGTGGTAAGCTTTTTAATCAACACCTTATACAATCATTTCAAAATCGAACACAGTTTTATTGGTTTTTCCTTTTTCATTTTTTGTAGACAATTACATTTTCAGAGATAAGTGATATTTCTTCGGATCTTTTCTTCGTTTTTGTCCTCATGCGACCCCCTCCCACACACACACACACACACACACACACACACACACACACATACACACACATACACACACACCACACCACAAACTCACCACACACACACCACACACACACCACACACACATACACACACCACACGAACAACACACACACACACCACGTACACACCACACACACCACACCACACACACACACACCACACACATACACCACACAAACGCATCACACCACATACAAGACACATCGCACAGACAGCACACACACACACCACACACACGCCAGACACATCACACACACATCACACACACACACACCACACATACCACACACACCACACATACACCACACCGCACACACACCACCCACACAACACACCACACACACAACATACCATACACACCACACAAGTTTTTTTAGACTACGAGTTTTTCAAAACGTTTCCATCATTAGACTACGAGTTTATCACCACTCTTTTATCGCCACTGTTTACTTAGTAACAGTGGCGATAAAAAAGTGTGTTAAACTCGTAGTCTAATGCCAAAGTTTGTTCCAGTGTCGACCGGGCATTAAAATTATTACACTGGCAATTTTTTAAATGCTATTATCGCAACAGGTGTTGATTAAAACTGTATTAACACGAGGGCTCTGAAATATTCTTTTCTGCGTATAATAAGGCGGACTCTACGGATTTTTTTTTTCAATTTTAGCTTCGGAAAATTGACAGTCAAAAGATCTTCCCGACTCAGAATAAAAAGAGTTCTTCAGAAAGTTGAGATGTAAATTGGGACTTTTTGTGCTGCGCACATAGTGTCGCGCGAGTCGTCTTGTATATTATATGACTTGTATTTATTTGACAGGTTTCCATCGCGCCTTTCAAAAAGTGTTGCAAATTAAAATGTCCATCCTGGGAAGTACAATTATAACCAGGTGGGAAAAATATTGTAAATTGTGATAAACTCGTTGAAGTTGGCTGTCAGTTAATTTCTTTTTTAGGTCGCATGTAGCTTATTGGTGCAGATAACATAGCAGTTTCTTCCACGCGACCCATCCCAGAAATTTTCGGATACTAGATTGGAATATCGTAGTTCTCTTTGGTTAGCCTTTTCATTAAGAAACACAAAAATCCAAACATTTTTTTTTGACATCGCTTAAAAAACCAACTGTTTTATGAGTTTTCCACCAAACAAACGGATTATTTCCTGCGCTCTCTTAGCCGATAAAACCGAGAGTTCTGGAATGTTTATTTTTTGTTATTTTTGTTGTCTTGAGGACTAGGGAATTGTTTCAAAAATACAAATCTGGATAGACAGCAGGGTGATAGTATTTTGAGGTTAACGGACAGATTTCTCTTTTATTTTTTTTTCATTAGATCTCTCAAGTAACAATTACGTGGCATTTTTGGAACAAATTTTGGGCAAATTTTTAATCTTTTGAATCAGTGCTATAAATGGTTCGCGGAAGGACTTGAGAATAATGATGAGTAAAAATGGATTGAAGAAGGAGACAAAGCTGGGAAGAATTCGAGTCAAGCTGTAGAAGTAGTAATACCGCACCGTAAACACTTCATGCACCATAGAGAGGTCGAAATCGTCGCCGTAGGTCTCAACCATTGCTTCAAAGATGACCTATGATTCCGTTATCAGCATAACGTTTATAGTTTTGGTGTTATTTTTTTTCTTTCGAACTGTTTGCTGTGATTCATGCCCGTGTCGAATTTTTAACGAAAAAATGTAAGATTAGAGGGGTAATTGGGGGAATTTTTCCCGAATTCCACTCTAAACTCTAAACTCTTACATCCTTTTCTTTCTTTTTTTGGGGGGGGGCGTATTCGGGGGTAATTTGGGGGGGGGGGTATTCGGGGCTAATTTGGGGGGGGGGGGTATTCGGGGGGTAATTTGGGGGGGGGGGGGTATTGATGCAAGAGTAGAGGGTAATTTTACCCCTCATTACCCCCCCCCCCTATCACCCCATTACCTCCCTTATCTTACATCGTTTTAACCCCCAAAATTACCCCCCTAATCTTGCATCTTTTTGTGTGGTAATTTTTGTGGGTAAAATCTGAAAATTCCCCCATTACCCCCCATTACCCCCATTACCCCTAATTTTGCATCATTTTACACCCCCCCATAGACCAATTACCCCTACTCTTAGATGAGTTTGGGGGGTAATCAGTGGGGTAATTTTGTCACCGGTGGTCTAACAGCTTAGAACTTTTTAAAATTGAATACAATGAGTAAAAATCGAAAAAGTCCTCTGGATTTTTTATTGAGTGTTGCTTCTGATGAGAAAAAATTCGGTTTCACAACCTATATGGTTCTTGAACGACAAATTTAGAACACATGCAAAAAACAAATGAAAAGCCATAGTTATTGAAGCGTAGATTTTGCCTAAATCGGTCATGTGGTGTCCGCGGCTTTTCACCCCTTTGGTTAAGCCCCTATCATTTCACACATCATTTTATCCTTGTCTCAACGACATCCTTTCAAAATTTTTGTCAAAAAAAGCGTAGTAATAACACCTGATTTTTATCTTCGTGAAATTGGTATCTTATACAACAAAAAATTGTGAAAACTATTCCGCACGGCAATGTATTTTTTCATGAGTAATTTGATATCACAATTAACCTTTAAAATGTCTTAATCCGCTGAATTTTTACGGTAAAAAAAATGGGTATGCTTTAAAAAGATTCGAGGAATGGGTACAGATAAAAATTAAGAAATAAGTCATGTAAACTCAGTTCATATTTTTTGACGGAGCCAAGGTTAACCAATCCCTTGGTGATAAAAAAATTTGACTACCCGAAGATATTGCTAAATTTTAGTAACAAAGAACTCCTCGTGTACGAACTAAACTTTGAACAAAATTTTATAAATTGTGACTATATTTACTTAAATAGTTTACCTGACAACACACATATACGAATGCACGATTATTCTTTTCATGAAAACAAGCAAACGTTTTGAAATTTCTTTTTGATATGTCTAACGTGAACTGTTGTCGTTACCATAGTTTCATGGTTTATCGAGTTTTTGTTTGTTTGTAATAAATCTTAGGTTCTATACATGGGTAGAATACTCAACATTGACGCATGATGACGATCACGTAAAAACAAAACACTCAAGCAAACTTACTATAAGGGTTCAGACAGAGAATTTGTGCAAATTTGCTTTTATCTGCTCACAGAAAAACTTGATAAGAGAAATACTGGTTGCTCGTCGAAATAAACTAAGTTAATAATATGCAAATAAAATTAAAACTTTTGCGCAAAGAAATTGATATTAAGAGAAAAAAGAAACAAATTACTAAATAAAACTTTAAATTTTCCACTCTCCGAAAAATTTTGTGGGGAAAAAGTTTGATTCTAAAAAGTCTGAGCTGGATTTTGTGCAAAAAAGGAATTCAAAACTATTTTTTGTTGATTTGACGTTTATCGCTTAGGCAGTATGGGTTTTGTGTGAATGAAGTTTTAGAGGGAATGTTTATGTTTTAAAATTCTCTAAATAAATGTATTAAAAGAGAGCACTCAAAAAGTGATTTTTTCTTGACTTTCTTGTTGTTGACAAGGCAGCATGGGCTTTGAAAGAAAAAAAAAGATATACAATTTATCTAACAATTTTGGGGGGAAAAGATAAGTTATAAAACTGTCTGAAATGGAATTCAAAATTTGAGCTATGCAGTATGTCGTAGACTGTTTTTT
>NW_027452404.1:12500-24005 GCF_964194025.1 Convolutriloba macropyga | reverse complement strand
CAAGCTAGCTAGCTCAAGCTCAAGCCAGCTAGCTCAAGCTCAATCTCAAGCTAGCTAGCTAGCTCAAGCTCAAGCTAGCTAGCTCAAGCTCAAGCTAGCTAGCTAGCTAGCTCAAGCTCAAGCTCAAGCTAGCTAGCTCAAGCTCAAGCTCAAGCTAGCTAGCTCAAGCTCAAGCTCAAGCTAGCTAGCTCAAGCTCAAGCTCAAGCTAGCTAGCTCAAGCTCAAGCTCAAGCTAGCTAGCTAGCTCAAGCTCAAGCTAGCTAGCTCAAGCTCAAGCTCAAGCTCAAGCTAGCTAGCTAGCTAGCTCAAGCTCAAGCTCAAGCTAGCTAGCTAGCTCAAGCTCAAGCTAGCTAGCTCAAGCTCAAGCCAGCTAGCTCAAGCTCAAGCTCAAGCTAGCTAGCTAGCTCAAGCTCAAGCTAGCTAGCTCAAGCTCAAGCCAGCTAGCTCAAGCTCAAGCTCAAGCTCAAGCTAGCTAGCTAGCTCAAGCTCAAGCTAGATAGCTAGCTCAAGCTAGCTAGCTAGCTCAAGCTCAAGCTCAAGCTAGCTAGCTAGCTAGCTCAAGCTCAAGCTAGCTAGCTCAAGCTCAAGCCAGCTAGCTCAAGCTCAAGCTCAAGCTAGCTAGCTAGCTCAAGCTCAAGCTAGCTAGCTCAAGCTCAAGCTCAAGCGAGCTAGCTAGCTCAAGCTCAAGCTAGCTAGCTAGCTCAAGCTCAAGCTAGCTAACTCAAGCTAACTCAGCTAGCTCAAGCTAACTCAAGCTAGCTAAAGCTAACTCAAGCTAACTCAAGCTAACTCAAGCTAACTCAAGCTAGCTAAAGCTAACTCAAGCTAACTCAAGCTAACCCGAGCTAACTCAAGCTAGCTCAAGCTAACCCAAGCTAGCTAAAGCTAACTCAAGCTAACTCAAGCTAATTCAAGCTAACTCAAGCTAACTCAAGCTAACTCAAGCTAACTCAAGCTAGCTAAAGCTAACTCAAGCTAACTCAAGCTAACTCAAGCTAACCCGAGCTAACTCAAGCTAACTGAAGGTAGCTAAAGCTAGTTCAAGCTAACTCAAGCTAGCTAAAGCTAAGACAAGCTAACTCAAGCTAACTCAAGCTAACTCAAGCTAACTCAAGCTAACTCAAGCTAGTTCAAGCTAACTCAAGCTAACTCAAGCTAACTCAAGCTAGCTAAAGCTAACTCAAGCTAACTCAAGCTAACTCAAGCTAACCCGAGCTAACTCAAGCTAACTCAAGGTAGCTAAAGCTAGTTCAAGCTAACTCAAGCTAGCTAAAGCTAAGACAAGCTAACTCAAGCTAACTCAAGCTAACTCAAGCTAACTCAAGCTAACTCAAGCTAGTTCAAGCTAACTCAAGCTAGCTAAAGCTAACTCAAGCTAACTCAAGCTAACTCAAGCTAGCTCAAGCTAACTCAAGCTAGTTCAAGCTAACTCAAGCTAGCTAAAGCTAACTCAAGCTAACTCAAGCTAACTCAAGCTAACTCAAGCTAGCTAAAGCTAACTCAAGCTAACTCAAGCTAACCCGAGCTAACTCAAGCTAGCTCAAGCTAACCCAAGCTAGCTAAAGCTAACTCAAGCTAACTCAAGCTAATTCAAGCTAACTCAAGCTAACTCAAGCTAACTCAAGCTAACTCAAGCTAGCTAAAGCTAACTCAAGCTAACTCAAGCTAACTCAAGCTAACCCGAGCTAACTCAAGCTAACTCAAGGTAGCTAAAGCTAGTTCAAGCTAACTCAAGCTAGCTAAAGCTAAGACAAGCTAACTCAAGCTAACTCAAGCTAACTCAAGCTAACTCAAGCTAACTCAAGCTAACTCAAGCTAGCTAAAGCTAACTCAAGCTAACTCAAGCTAACTCAAGCTAACCCGAGCTAACTCAAGCTAACTCAAGGTAGCTAAAGCTAGTTCAAGCTAACTCAAGCTAGCTAAAGCTAAGACAAGCTAACTCAAGCTAACTCAAGCTAACTCAAGCTAACTCAAGCTAACTAAAGCTAGTTCAAGCTAACTCAAGCTAGCTAAAGCTAACTCAAGCTAACTCAAGCTAACTCAAGCTAGCTCAAGCTAACTCAAGCTAGTTCAAGCTAACTCAAGCTAGCTAAAGCTAACTCAAGCTAACTCAAGCTAACTCAAGCTAACTCAAGCTAGCTAAAGCTAACTCAAGCTAACTCAAGCTAACCCGAGCTAACTCAAGCTAGCTCAAGCTAACCCAAGCTAGCTAAAGCTAACTCAAGCTAACTCAAGCTAATTCAAGCTAACTCAAGCTAACTCAAGCTAACTCAAGCTAACTCAAGCTAGCTAAAGCTAACTCAAGCTAACTCAAGCTAACTCAAGCTAACCCGAGCTAACTCAAGCTAACTCAAGGTAGCTAAAGCTAGTTCAAGCTAACTCAAGCTAGCTAAAGCTAAGACAAGCTAACTCAAGCTAACTCAAGCTAACTCAAGCTAACTCAAGCTAACTCAAGCTAACTCAAGCTAGTTCAAGCTAACTCAAGCTAACTCAAGCTAACTCAAGCTAGCTAAAGCTAACTCAAGCTAACTCAAGCTAACTCAAGCTAACCCGAGCTAACTCAAGCTAACTCAAGGTAGCTAAAGCTAGTTCAAGCTAGCTCAAGCTAGCTAAAGCTAAGACAAGCTAACTCAAGCTAACTCAAGCTAACTCAAGCTAACTCAAGCTAGTTCAAGCTAACTCAAGCTAGCTAAAGCTAACTCAAGCTAACTCAAGCTAACTCAAGCTAGCTCAAGCTAACTCAAGCTAGTTCAAGCTAACTCAAGCTAGCTAAAGCTAACTCAAGCTAACTCAAGCTAACTCAAGCTAGCTCAAGCTAACTCAAGCTAACTCAAGCTAACTCAAGCTAACCCGAGCTAACTCAAGCTAACTCAAGGTAGCTAAAGCTAGTTCAAGCTAGCTCAAGCTAGCTAAAGCTAAGACAAGCTAACTCAAGCTAACTCAAGCTAACTCAAGCTAACTCAAGCTAGTTCAAGCTAACTCAAGCTAGCTAAAGCTAACTCAAGCTAACTCAAGCTAACTCAAGCTAGCTCAAGCTAACTCAAGCTAGTTCAAGCTAACTCAAGCTAGCTAAAGCTAACTCAAGCTAACTCAAGCTAACTCAAGCTAGCTCAAGCTAACTCAAGCTAGTTCAAGCTAACTCAAGCTAGCTAAAGCTAACTCAAGCTAACTCAAGCTAACTCAAGCTAACTCAAGCTAGCTAAAGCTAACTCAAGCTAACTCAAGCTAACCCGAGCTAACTCAAGCTAGCTCAAGCTAACCCAAGCTAGCTAAAGCTAACTCAAGCTAACTCAAGCTAATTCAAGCTAACTCAAGCTAACTCAAGCTAACTCAAGCTAACTCAAGCTAGCTAAAGCTAACTCAAGCTAACTCAAGCTAACTCAAGCTAACCCGAGCTAACTCAAGCTAACTCAAGGTAGCTAAAGCTAGTTCAAGCTAACTCAAGCTAGCTAAAGCTAAGACAAGCTAACTCAAGCTAACTCAAGCTAACTCAAGCTAACTCAAGCTAACTCAAGCTAGTTCAAGCTAACTCAAGCTAACTCAAGCTAACTCAAGCTAGCTAAAGCTAACTCAAGCTAACTCAAGCTAACTCAAGCTAACCCGAGCTAACTCAAGCTAACTCAAGGTAGCTAAAGCTAGTTCAAGCTAGCTCAAGCTAGCTAAAGCTAAGACAAGCTAACTCAAGCTAACTCAAGCTAACTCAAGCTAGTTCAAGCTAACTCAAGCTAGCTAAAGCTAACTCAAGCTAACTCAAGCTAACTCAAGCTAGCTCAAGCTAACTCAAGCTAGTTCAAGCTAACTCAAGCTAGCTAAAGCTAACTCAAGCTAACTCAAGCTAACTCAAGCTAACTCAAGCTAGCTAAAGCTAACTCAAGCTAACTCAAGCTAACCCGAGCTAACTCAAGCTAGCTCAAGCTAACCCAAGCTAGCTAAAGCTAACTCAAGCTAACTCAAGCTAATTCAAGCTAACTCAAGCTAACTCAAGCTAACTCAAGCTAACTCAAGCTAGCTAAAGCTAACTCAAGCTAACTCAAGCTAACTCAAGCTAACCCGAGCTAACTCAAGCTAACTCAAGGTAGCTAAAGCTAGTTCAAGCTAACTCAAGCTAGCTAAAGCTAAGACAAGCTAACTCAAGCTAACTCAAGCTAACTCAAGCTAACTCAAGCTAACTCAAGCTAACTCAAGCTAGCTAAAGCTAACTCAAGCTAACTCAAGCTAACTCAAGCTAACCCGAGCTAACTCAAGCTAACTCAAGGTAGCTAAAGCTAGTTCAAGCTAACTCAAGCTAGCTAAAGCTAAGACAAGCTAACTCAAGCTAACTCAAGCTAACTCAAGCTAACTCAAGCTAACTAAAGCTAGTTCAAGCTAACTCAAGCTAGCTAAAGCTAACTCAAGCTAACTCAAGCTAACTCAAGCTAGCTCAAGCTAACTCAAGCTAGTTCAAGCTAACTCAAGCTAGCTAAAGCTAACTCAAGCTAACTCAAGCTAACTCAAGCTAACTCAAGCTAGCTAAAGCTAACTCAAGCTAACTCAAGCTAACCCGAGCTAACTCAAGCTAGCTCAAGCTAACCCAAGCTAGCTAAAGCTAACTCAAGCTAACTCAAGCTAACTAAAGCTAGTTCAAGCTAACTCAAGCTAGCTAAAGCTAACTCAAGCTAACTCAAGCTAACTCAAGCTAGCTCAAGCTAACTCAAGCTAGTTCAAGCTAACTCAAGCTAGCTAAAGCTAACTCAAGCTAACTCAAGCTAACTCAAGCTAACTCAAGCTAGCTAAAGCTAACTCAAGCTAACTCAAGCTAACCCGAGCTAACTCAAGCTAGCTCAAGCTAACCCAAGCTAGCTAAAGCTAACTCAAGCTAACTCAAGCTAATTCAAGCTAACTCAAGCTAACTCAAGCTAACTCAAGCTAACTCAAGCTAGCTAAAGCTAACTCAAGCTAACTCAAGCTAACTCAAGCTAACCCGAGCTAACTCAAGCTAACTCAAGGTAGCTAAAGCTAGTTCAAGCTAACTCAAGCTAGCTAAAGCTAAGACAAGCTAACTCAAGCTAACTCAAGCTAACTCAAGCTAACTCAAGCTAACTCAAGCTAACTCAAGCTAGCTAAAGCTAACTCAAGCTAACTCAAGCTAACTCAAGCTAACCCGAGCTAACTCAAGCTAACTCAAGGTAGCTAAAGCTAGTTCAAGCTAACTCAAGCTAGCTAAAGCTAAGACAAGCTAACTCAAGCTAACTCAAGCTAACTCAAGCTAACTCAAGCTAACTAAAGCTAGTTCAAGCTAACTCAAGCTAGCTAAAGCTAACTCAAGCTAACTCAAGCTAACTCAAGCTAGCTCAAGCTAACTCAAGCTAGTTCAAGCTAACTCAAGCTAGCTAAAGCTAACTCAAGCTAACTCAAGCTAACTCAAGCTAACTCAAGCTAGCTAAAGCTAACTCAAGCTAACTCAAGCTAACCCGAGCTAACTCAAGCTAGCTCAAGCTAACCCAAGCTAGCTAAAGCTAACTCAAGCTAACTCAAGCTAATTCAAGCTAACTCAAGCTAACTCAAGCTAACTCAAGCTAACTCAAGCTAGCTAAAGCTAACTCAAGCTAACTCAAGCTAACTCAAGCTAACCCGAGCTAACTCAAGCTAACTCAAGGTAGCTAAAGCTAGTTCAAGCTAACTCAAGCTAGCTAAAGCTAAGACAAGCTAACTCAAGCTAACTCAAGCTAACTCAAGCTAACTCAAGCTAACTCAAGCTAACTCAAGCTAGTTCAAGCTAACTCAAGCTAACTCAAGCTAACTCAAGCTAGCTAAAGCTAACTCAAGCTAACTCAAGCTAACTCAAGCTAACCCGAGCTAACTCAAGCTAACTCAAGGTAGCTAAAGCTAGTTCAAGCTAGCTCAAGCTAGCTAAAGCTAAGACAAGCTAACTCAAGCTAACTCAAGCTAACTCAAGCTAACTCAAGCTAGTTCAAGCTAACTCAAGCTAGCTAAAGCTAACTCAAGCTAACTCAAGCTAACTCAAGCTAGCTCAAGCTAACTCAAGCTAGTTCAAGCTAACTCAAGCTAGCTAAAGCTAACTCAAGCTAACTCAAGCTAACTCAAGCTAGCTCAAGCTAACTCAAGCTAACTCAAGCTAACTCAAGCTAACCCGAGCTAACTCAAGCTAACTCAAGGTAGCTAAAGCTAGTTCAAGCTAGCTCAAGCTAGCTAAAGCTAAGACAAGCTAACTCAAGCTAACTCAAGCTAACTCAAGCTAACTCAAGCTAGTTCAAGCTAACTCAAGCTAGCTAAAGCTAACTCAAGCTAACTCAAGCTAACTCAAGCTAGCTCAAGCTAACTCAAGCTAGTTCAAGCTAACTCAAGCTAGCTAAAGCTAACTCAAGCTAACTCAAGCTAACTCAAGCTAGCTCAAGCTAACTCAAGCTAGTTCAAGCTAACTCAAGCTAGCTAAAGCTAACTCAAGCTAACTCAAGCTAACTCAAGCTAACTCAAGCTAGCTAAAGCTAACTCAAGCTAACTCAAGCTAACCCGAGCTAACTCAAGCTAGCTCAAGCTAACCCAAGCTAGCTAAAGCTAACTCAAGCTAACTCAAGCTAATTCAAGCTAACTCAAGCTAACTCAAGCTAACTCAAGCTAACTCAAGCTAGCTAAAGCTAACTCAAGCTAACTCAAGCTAACTCAAGCTAACCCGAGCTAACTCAAGCTAACTCAAGGTAGCTAAAGCTAGTTCAAGCTAACTCAAGCTAGCTAAAGCTAAGACAAGCTAACTCAAGCTAACTCAAGCTAACTCAAGCTAACTCAAGCTAACTCAAGCTAGTTCAAGCTAACTCAAGCTAACTCAAGCTAACTCAAGCTAGCTAAAGCTAACTCAAGCTAACTCAAGCTAACTCAAGCTAACCCGAGCTAACTCAAGCTAACTCAAGGTAGCTAAAGCTAGTTCAAGCTAGCTCAAGCTAGCTAAAGCTAAGACAAGCTAACTCAAGCTAACTCAAGCTAACTCAAGCTAGTTCAAGCTAACTCAAGCTAGCTAAAGCTAACTCAAGCTAACTCAAGCTAACTCAAGCTAGCTCAAGCTAACTCAAGCTAGTTCAAGCTAACTCAAGCTAGCTAAAGCTAACTCAAGCTAACTCAAGCTAACTCAAGCTAACTCAAGCTAGCTAAAGCTAACTCAAGCTAACTCAAGCTAACCCGAGCTAACTCAAGCTAGCTCAAGCTAACCCAAGCTAGCTAAAGCTAACTCAAGCTAACTCAAGCTAATTCAAGCTAACTCAAGCTAACTCAAGCTAACTCAAGCTAACTCAAGCTAGCTAAAGCTAACTCAAGCTAACTCAAGCTAACTCAAGCTAACCCGAGCTAACTCAAGCTAACTCAAGGTAGCTAAAGCTAGTTCAAGCTAACTCAAGCTAGCTAAAGCTAAGACAAGCTAACTCAAGCTAACTCAAGCTAACTCAAGCTAACTCAAGCTAACTCAAGCTAACTCAAGCTAGTTCAAGCTAACTCAAGCTAACTCAAGCTAACTCAAGCTAGCTAAAGCTAACTCAAGCTAACTCAAGCTAACTCAAGCTAACCCGAGCTAACTCAAGCTAACTCAAGGTAGCTAAAGCTAGTTCAAGCTAACTCAAGCTAGCTAAAGCTAAGACAAGCTAACTCAAGCTAACTCAAGCTAACTCAAGCTAACTCAAGCTAACTAAAGCTAGTTCAAGCTAACTCAAGCTAGCTAAAGCTAACTCAAGCTAACTCAAGCTAACTCAAGCTAGCTCAAGCTAACTCAAGCTAGTTCAAGCTAACTCAAGCTAGCTAAAGCTAACTCAAGCTAACTCAAGCTAACTCAAGCTAACTCAAGCTAGCTAAAGCTAACTCAAGCTAACTCAAGCTAACCCGAGCTAACTCAAGCTAGCTCAAGCTAACCCAAGCTAGCTAAAGCTAACTCAAGCTAACTCAAGCTAACTCAAGCTAACTCAAGCTAACTCAAGCTAGCTAAAGCTAACTCAAGCTAACTCAAGCTAACTCAAGCTAACCCGAGCTAACTCAAGCTAACTCAAGGTAGCTAAAGCTAGTTCAAGCTAACTCAAGCTAGCTAAAGCTAAGACAAGCTAACTCAAGCTAACTCAAGCTAACTCAAGCTAACTCAAGCTAACTAAAGCTAGTTCAAGCTAACTCAAGCTAGCTAAAGCTAACTCAAGCTAACTCAAGCTAACTCAAGCTAGCTCAAGCTAACTCAAGCTAGTTCAAGCTAACTCAAGCTAGCTAAAGCTAACTCAAGCTAACTCAAGCTAACTCAAGCTAACTCAAGCTAGCTAAAGCTAACTCAAGCTAACTCAAGCTAACCCGAGCTAACTCAAGCTAGCTCAAGCTAACCCAAGCTAGCTAAAGCTAACTCAAGCTAACTCAAGCTAATTCAAGCTAACTCAAGCTAACTCAAGCTAACTCAAGCTAACTCAAGCTAGCTAAAGCTAACTCAAGCTAACTCAAGCTAACTCAAGCTAACCCGAGCTAACTCAAGCTAACTCAAGGTAGCTAAAGCTAGTTCAAGCTAACTCAAGCTAGCTAAAGCTAAGACAAGCTAACTCAAGCTAACTCAAGCTAACTCAAGCTAACTCAAGCTAACTCAAGCTAACTCAAGCTAGTTCAAGCTAACTCAAGCTAACTCAAGCTAACTCAAGCTAGCTAAAGCTAACTCAAGCTAACTCAAGCTAACTCAAGCTAACCCGAGCTAACTCAAGCTAACTCAAGGTAGCTAAAGCTAGTTCAAGCTAGCTCAAGCTAGCTAAAGCTAAGACAAGCTAACTCAAGCTAACTCAAGCTAACTCAAGCTAACTCAAGCTAGTTCAAGCTAACTCAAGCTAGCTAAAGCTAACTCAAGCTAACTCAAGCTAACTCAAGCTAGCTCAAGCTAACTCAAGCTAGTTCAAGCTAACTCAAGCTAGCTAAAGCTAACTCAAGCTAACTCAAGCTAACTCAAGCTAGCTCAAGCTAACTCAAGCTAACTCAAGCTAACTCAAGCTAACCCGAGCTAACTCAAGCTAACTCAAGGTAGCTAAAGCTAGTTCAAGCTAGCTCAAGCTAGCTAAAGCTAAGACAAGCTAACTCAAGCTAACTCAAGCTAACTCAAGCTAACTCAAGCTAGTTCAAGCTAACTCAAGCTAGCTAAAGCTAACTCAAGCTAACTCAAGCTAACTCAAGCTAGCTCAAGCTAACTCAAGCTAGTTCAAGCTAACTCAAGCTAGCTAAAGCTAACTCAAGCTAACTCAAGCTAACTCAAGCTAGCTCAAGCTAACTCAAGCTAGTTCAAGCTAACTCAAGCTAGCTAAAGCTAACTCAAGCTAACTCAAGCTAACTCAAGCTAACTCAAGCTAGCTAAAGCTAACTCAAGCTAACTCAAGCTAACCCGAGCTAACTCAAGCTAGCTCAAGCTAACCCAAGCTAGCTAAAGCTAACTCAAGCTAACTCAAGCTAATTCAAGCTAACTCAAGCTAACTCAAGCTAACTCAAGCTAACTCAAGCTAGCTAAAGCTAACTCAAGCTAACTCAAGCTAACTCAAGCTAACCCGAGCTAACTCAAGCTAACTCAAGGTAGCTAAAGCTAGTTCAAGCTAACTCAAGCTAGCTAAAGCTAAGACAAGCTAACTCAAGCTAACTCAAGCTAACTCAAGCTAACTCAAGCTAACTCAAGCTAGTTCAAGCTAACTTAATGAAGTTAACCCAAGCTAACTTGGGTTAATGAAGTCAAACTCAAGCTAACCCGAGCTAACTCAAGCTAACTCAAGCTAATTCAAGCTAACTCAAGCTAACTCAAGCTAATTCAAGCTAACTCAAGCTAATTCAAGCTAACTCAAGCTAGCTCAAGCTAACTCAAGCTAACCCAAGCTAACTTAAGCTAGCTTAAGCTAATTAAAGCTAATTAAAGCTAACTCAAGCTAACCCAAGCTAACTTAAGCTAGCTCTAGCTGGCTGCCACTGTTAGGCCATTTGGGAGCGCTTTTCTCGCACTCTGATTGGCTGCCACTGTTAGGCCATTTGGGAGCGCTTTTCTCGCACTCTGATTGGCTGCCACTGTTAGGCCATTTGGGAGCGCTTTTCTCGCACTCTGATTGGCTGCCACTGTTAGGCCATTTGGGAGCGCTTTTCTCGCACTCTGATTGGCTGCCACTGTTAGGCCATTTGGGAGCGCTTTTCTCGCACTCTGATTGGCTGCCACTGTTAGGCCATTTGGGAGCGCTTTTCTCGCACTCTGATTGGCTGCCACTGTTAGGCCATTTGGGAGCGCTTTTCTCGCACTCTGATTGGCTGCCACTGTTAGGCCATTTGGGAGCGCTTTTCTCGCACTCTGATTGGCTGCCACTGTTAGGCCATTTGGGAGCGCTTTTCTCGCACTCTGATTGGCTGCCACTGTTAGGCCATTTGGGAGCGCTTTTCTCGCACTCTGATTGGCTGCCACTGTTAGGCCATTTGGGAGCGCTTTTCTCGCACTCTGATTGGCTGCCACTGTTAGGCCATTTGGGAGCGCTTTTCTCGCACTCTGATTGGCTGCCACTGTTAGGCCATTTGGGAGCGCTTTTCTCGCACTCTGATTGGCTGCCACTGTTAGGCCATTTGGGAGCGCTTTTCTCGCACTCTGATTGGCTGCCACTGTTAGGCCATTTGGGAGCGCTTTTCTCGCACTCTGATTGGCTGCCACTGTTAGGCCATTTGGGAGCGCTTTTCTCGCACTCTGATTGGCTGCCACTGTTAGGCCATTTGGGAGCGCTTTTCTCGCACTCTGATTGGCTGCCACTGTTAGGCCATTTGGGAGCGCTTTTCTCGCACTCTGATTGGCTGCCACTGTTAGGCCATTTGGGAGCGCTTTTCTCGCACTCTGATTGGCTGCCACTGTTAGGCCATTTGGGAGCGCTTTTCTCGCACTCTGATTGGCTGCCACTGTTAGGCCATTTGGGAGCGCTTTTCTCGCACTCTGATTGGCTGCCACTGTTAGGCCATTTGGGAGCGCTTTTCTCGCACTCTGATTGGCTGCCACTGTTAGGCCATTTGGGAGCGCTTTTCTCGCACTCTGATTGGCTGCCACTGTTAGGCCATTTGGGAGCGCTTTTCTCGCACTCTGATTGGCTGCCACTGTTAGGCCATTTGGGAGCGCTTTTCTCGCACTCTGATTGGCTGCCACTGTTAGGCCATTTGGGAGCGCTTTTCTCGCACTCTGATTGGCTGCCACTGTTAGGCCATTTGGGAGCGCTTTTCTCGCACTCTGATTGGCTGCCACTGTTAGGCCATTTGGGAGCGCTTTTCTCGCACTCTGATTGGCTGCCACTGTTAGGCCATTTGGGAGCGCTTTTCTCGCACTCTGATTGGCTGCCAGTGTTAGGCCATTTGGGAGCGCTTTTCTCGCACTCTGATTGGCTGCCAGTGTTAGGCCATTTGGGAGCGCTTTTCTCGCACTCTGATTGGCTGCCAGTGTTAGGCCATTTGGGAGCGCATAGATGACGAGGCAACACTTTCAGACAGCAAAGCGATGCTTCAGCTTACTTCAGC
>NW_027452404.1:0-7500 GCF_964194025.1 Convolutriloba macropyga | reverse complement strand
AGCTTTTCCCGTTGAGAATTTTTGCCTTCAATTGGCGTTGTAGTGAGTTTGGCTACTCAGATCACCAAATACTTGTGACAATTCGAACCAGAAATGTTTTCAATTTTCACATGCTGATGTTTCGGATTCAACCTACTAGAAGCAGCATAATACTTGTATTCAACAATTTCTGTATCAAATCCCAGTTTTCTCTGGTGCATCTTTGCCAAACTATTCCAAACTGCCTGAGTCTGAATACCAATTACAGGTACTAGTAAATGCACGTTACTAAGGACTATATAGTTCTAGGTTACTGTACACAACGACGTTCACATGTTGATGTTTCAGCTGCCGCTTACTAGAAACAACATAATACTTATCGTGCATACCTTTCCATAACTTGTCCTTTTCAGATGCATTAGTTTCCCTTTGTCTTGGCTTCTACAGTCAGACTGGCTACTAGTAACAGCACAGTACTAATCACATATCGTTCTACAGTTTGCAGACAACTTTCACATGTTGATGTTTCAGCTTTCGCCTACTAGAAACAACATAATACTCGCTGTATACATTTGTAGTTCTCTATGTAACTTTCATGTGAAGAAGTTTCGCCAGTCTTTTTGACTGTCTCAAATCTGAGTCATGCTTAGGCTACTAGTTGCTTCATAGTACTTATCGCCTCGAGATCATTGAACAAAACTTGATTTTCACATGTTGCTGTTTCAGCTTCCGCTTACTAGAAACAACATAATACTAGTCTCATTAAGTTCCGTCTCTTTGCAATTTTCTTATGAAGAAAATTCGCCATCACAATGACTCCAGCAGTTCTTGATCAAGGAATGCAATCATTGATCAGAATGCTATTATTTGAATCGGTTCTGCTTTAAGTGTTCCAATTTTATTGGAAGCACCAACAATAGAACATCAATGTGTTCAATCGAGAGTTATATAACCCTGAATCGGACGCAGTCAACAGCCGAAGCCGAGACCGCCTTTTGCGTTAGAGAGGTCGGTAAACAAATCTTGCGATTCATACCGAATTAACACATATAGCTGTGCTCCTCTTCGTAAAGCGAGCCAAGTGATCCCCTGTTGAAGGATGTATTTGGACCAATCTAGTAGCATTTGGTTTCCAACAAGCTCTCCCAAGTTAGCTTACTTATTGGGCTTTTCAACCAATTCGGTTGGCTACAAGCATCATCAAAGTACTAGCCACAGTTTGATCGCAAAATTCTACGACTTTCACATGTTGATGTTTCGGCTTGCGCTTAGCCTACTATAAGCAACATAATACTAGTCATATCATAGAGCGTGATCAGCTTGTGACGTTCTCATGATGAAGTTTCACCAACAGTGTCTCACTTCGAGCTTAAATCCAGCTACTAGTAACTACACAGTACTGACTGCAACGATAACTTTTATCTATACCTTTCACATGCTGCGCTTTCGGCCAGGGCCTACTAACGTCAACATAATACTCGATATAAACTTTTGTTCATGATGCAGCTTCCCCATGCAGAAGTTTCGCCTTCAAATGCTCTCTTGGCCATATGACGTAAGAAAAGGTTACTAGTAACATCACAGTACTAGCCACAGTTTGATTGCAAAATTCTACGACTTTCACATGTTGATGTTTCGGCTTGCGCTTAGCCTACTAGAAGCAACATAATACTAGTCATATCATAGAGCGTGATCAGCTTGTGACGTTCTCATGATGAAGTTTCACCAACAGTGTCTCATTTCGAGCTTAAATCCAGCTACTAGTAACTACACAGTACTGACTGCAACGCTAACTTTTATCTATACCTTTCACATGCTGCGCTTTCGGCCA
Source organism: Convolutriloba macropyga (assembly GCF_964194025.1). Classification (NCBI taxonomy): domain Eukaryota; kingdom Metazoa; phylum Xenacoelomorpha; order Acoela; family Convolutidae; genus Convolutriloba; species Convolutriloba macropyga. The sequence goes on along the minus strand of NW_027452404.1, from coordinate 5,690 downwards.
GGGCCTACTAACGTCAACATAATACTCGATATAAACTTTTGTTCATGATGCAGCTTCCCCATGCAGAAGTTTCGCCTTCAAATGCTCTCTTGGCCATATGACGTAACACAAGGTTACTAGTAACATCACAGTACTAGCCACAATTTGATCGCAAAATTCTACGACTTTCACATGTTGATGTTTCGGCTTGCGCTTAGCCTACTATAAGCAACATAATACTAGTCATATCATAGAGCGTGATCAGCTTGTGACGTTCTCATGATGAAGTTTCACCAACAGTGTCTCACTTCGAGCTTAAATCCAGCTACTAGTAACTACACAGTACTGACTGCAACGATAACTTTTATCTATACCTTTCACATGCTGCGCTTTCGGCCAGGGCCTACTAACGTCAACATAATACTCGATATAAACTTTTGTTCATGATGCAGCTTCCCCATGCAGAAGTTTCGCCTTCAAATGCTCTCTTGGCCATATGACGTAAGAAAAGGTTACTAGTAACATCACAGTACTAGCCACAGTTTGATTGCAAAATTCTACGACTTTCACATGTTGATGTTTCGGCTTGCGCTTAGCCTACTAGAAGCAACATAATACTAGTCATATCATAGAGCGTGATCAGCTTGTGACGTTCTCATGATGAAGTTTCACCAACAGTGTCTCATTTCGAGCTTAAATCCAGCTACTAGTAACTACACAGTACTGACTGCAACGCTAACTTTTATCTATACCTTTCACATGCTGCGCTTTCGGCCAGGGCCTACTAACGTCAACATAATACTCGATATAAACTTTTGTTCATGATGCAGCTTCCCCATGCAGAAGTTTCGCCTTCAAATGCTCTCTTGGCCATATGACGTAACACAAGGTTACTAGTAACATCACAGTACTAGCCACAATTTGATCGCAAAATTCTACGACTTTCACATGTTGATGTTTCGGCTTGCGCTTAGCCTACTAGAAGCAACATAATACTAGTCATATCATGGAGCGTGATCAGCTTGTGACGTTCTCATGATGAAGTTTCACCAACAGTGTCTCATTTCGAGCTTAAATCCAGCTACTAGTAACTACACAGTACTGACTGCAACGATAACTTTTATCTATACCTTTCACATGCTGCGCTTTCGGCCAGGGCCTACTAATGTCAACATAATACTCGATATAAACTTTTGTTCATGATGCAGCTTCCCCATGCAGAAGTTTCGCCTTCAAATGCTCTCTTGGCCATATGACGTAACACAAGGTTACTAGTAACATCACAGTACTAGCCACAATTTGATCGCAAAATTCTACGACTTTCACATGTTGATGTTTCGGCTTGCGCTTAGCCTACTAGAAGCAACATAATACTAGTCATATCATAGAGCTTGATCAGCTTGTGACATTCTCATGATGAAGTTTCACCAACAGTGTCTCATTTTGAGCTTAAATCCAGCTACTAGTAACTACACAGTACTGACTGCAACAATAACTTTTATCTATACCTTTCACATGCTGCGTTTTCGGCCAAGGCCTACTAACGTCAACATAATACTCGATATAAAATTTTGATCATGATGCAGCTTTCCCATGCAGAAGTTTCGCCTTCAAATGCTCTCTTGGCCATATGACGGAACACCAGGTTACTAGTAACATCACAGTACTAGCCACAGTTTGATTGCAAAATTCTACGACTTTCACATGTTGATGTTTCGGCTTGCGCTTAGCCTACTAGAAGCAACATAATACTAGTCATATCATAGAGCGTGATCAGCTTGTGACGTTCTCATGATGAAGTTTCACCAATAGTGTTTCATTCGAATTGGTTCTGCTTTAAGCTCTCCAATTGTTTTGGATGAACCAGTTTTGCCCTTCGAAGCCACTTTTGTGAGCTTTTGTGGGTCTTTACCAAGAGGATATACCTCAAGGCCTCTTTCAATTCCTTTAAGTTCTTTCAACTCCTTTACAGTTTCTAGGTTCACATAGCTGCAAACCTTATTTCTAGTTTTAAGTCTGGCCAACTTGGGGAGAGTTGGTGCAGACCGTGACCAATTCTAGTAGGATGCCACAACAAGAATGTGATCAACTTAGCTTGTCGATGAACCTGCCCCACATTCAAACAACTCTATCGCCTTTTCCTCGTATAGTTATATGCGAGGGCCTCTCATAGAGAGCGCTGTTAGCAACCTTTTCCACATAGACGATAAAGTTGTGAGTGTTTTGCACATGGCTGTTGTCATCACCACGTGACGAGTCAACTCAGCTTGACTCTCTACACTCCGACAAGCTTTGCACATACGCCTTTAGTTCAGTATGTGTCTTTAATCTGACTCCGGTGCCTCAAGCCGGAAAAATTGTCAGATTATGATCATTATCGGTTAGTCATCCCGATGCAAGATCGTATCGTACTGTCTTTGTCTACCTCCAGATTCCGAAGAACAGGAGGAGACTCTCCCAGACCTACATATCTGGGAGAATGTTCAGAGGGCGAGAAGCTGTGGATTACTCTCCCCTAAGAACTGACTAAACTTTACCCTCGTCCAAGGTAAGTTTATTTTAGCTAGCCTTCTATGTAAAGGATCTGAGGCTAAGCTGTGTTTTTTCGAGCCTTTGGCTCGGAGCAAGTTCAGTGGGCGCCCCGAGTAGCTCAACTCTTTCCCACTGAACAGCGCAACGCTCTGTCACTCGCTGGGATTTTTGCGTGTCGGTTCTAACCACGCGACTTGTGGACCTTTTTAGGCCTTTCTCATTCACAAGTCTATAGCTGGGCTTCTATAACCCAGCTTCTGAGATCTAGATAGCTGCAGTTCTGCTAGGCTGCTTTTGCTAACTAGTCTCCCTTTAAGCAGTCCCTTGCCATGACTGCTGAACTATGTATCCACACAAGTAGTTTTTGAGCTCGATACATAATTCGAGATTGGTTGCCAAGCAATCTCTAGCGACAGAGCGTCATGCGCACTACAGACATGGCCTCTACCAGCAGCCATGCCCGAAGGAATCAATCACTGATCCTTCCGCAGGTTCCCCTACGGAAACCTTGTTACGACTTTTACTTCCTCTAGACAATTAAGCTCGATCCGCTTCATCCCGTTGCCGGAGACCGAAGTCCCAACAGTAGGAATTTGCAATTCTTGCTTAACTATCCAATCAGTAGTAGCGACGGGCGGTGTGTACAAAGGGCAGGGACGTAATCCCTATGAGTTGTTGACTCATAAGTACCAGGAATTCCTGGTTCACGTCTGCAAGTTACAACAGACGATCCCCTTGAAGCGCTGTACTTTTCTCTGATTGCCCAGTCCATTTCGGACCAAGGGCTGAGTACTCAATCTAAAAGTACACAGTGTAGCGCGCGTGCAGTCCAGAACATCTAAGGGCATCACAGACCTGTTATAGCCTCACTTCATCTGCGGTATTTAATTCCGCATAGTTCCTCTAAGAAGTGTTTGAATTCACATATAGTGAATTTCATTATTTAGATGGAGAAGATCTCGTTCGTTATCGGAATTAACCAGACAGATCACTCCACTAACTAAGAACGGCCATGCACCACCGCCCATATAATCATGAAAGATATTCAATCTGTCAATCCTTAAGATGTCTGGACCGGGTGAGTTTTCCCGTGTTGAGTCAAATTAAGCCGCAGGCTCCACTCCTGGTGGTGCCCTTCCGTCAATTCCTTTAAGTTTCGATTTTGCAACCATACTTCCCCCGGAACCAATAAACTTTGGTTTCCCGGTTAATCTCTTGCCAAGTCAAGATCGACTTTGACAAATTGTAGGTTGGTATAGTTTATGGTCAGAATTACGAGGGTATCTAATCCTCTTCAATACTCTGACTTTCGTTCTTGATTAATGAAAACATTCTTGGCAAATGCTTTCGCAGTAGTTTGTCTTGCCACGATCCAAGAATTTCACCTCTAACGTAGCAATACAAATGCCCCCGTCTGTTCCTTTCAATCATTACCGCACTCAGCCAACCGGCATCAATCGAGTAGCGGGTCATTCTCCATTATTCCATGCTTTATTATTCGATCCCAAAGGATGCTTTGAACACTCTAATTTTCTCAGGGTGAAAACACCGTTTCCACAGTTCGTCACATTTAAGTGCAAACTATTTCTTCGATGCGAAGGATGAGCGGAACGAGTCAACAGATTTAACTGAAGACCATGTTGCCGTTCTACTCAAACAGATCCAACTATGAGCTTTTTAAACGCAGCAACTATTGCATACGCTTGTAGAGGCTGGTATTACCGCGGCTGCTGGCACCAGACTTGCCCTCTACTCGTTCATCAATGGAGCTTTTAAGTCCATTCCATTCTGATTACAAACCATAAAGGTTCATATCATTATTTCTAGTCACTACCTCCTCGTGCGGAGAGTGGGTAATTTGCGTGCCTGCTGCCTTCCTTGGATGTGGTAGCCGTTTCTAAGGCTCCCTCTCCGGAATCGAACCCTGATTCCCCGTTACCCGTCACAACCATGGTAGTCCGTTACACTACCATCATAGGTTGATAGGTCAGAAATTCGGAAGTTCCGTCCCCAAGCCGAAGCTATCTGGGATCTTTCAGTTACTAGGACTCATCACGGGATGTGTCTGTACTTAGCAAATCACCCGGTGTAGTCTTGTAAAAGTCTCCGACAGTGTCGGACAATCAGCATGCATTAGCTGCAGGGTTACCGCAGTTATTCATTTAGCTTGCAAATCAACTAATAGATAGTAACTGATTTAATGAGCCATTCGCGGTTCCACTTTTTCAAGCTTCGCTTGCACATGCATGGCTTAGTCTTTCAGACAAGCATATGGCAACTGACAGGATCAATCAGTTTAATTGTACTTTGAACAATCTTTCGATTTGTTCGAATTTAGAAAGACATAGCCTTGCGGCCTCGTCAATCTTGCTTTGAGCTTTTTAAATCACGAAGAGTTTCAATGCATGCTTTGGCATGGCTACTAGTTACTACACAGTACTCTACACACTTAGAGTTACCCACGATTACACATTTCACATGCTGATGTTTCGGCTCGCGCGTACTAGAAACAGCATAATACTATGTGTACTGGTAGATAGCGCTCTGTGAGCATTTCCCATGAGCAGGTTTTGCCCTCCAAATCTCTGTTCTACTGTTACCAATACCGGCTAACAACTGTATCATACTAGGGAGAATTGACTCATGATTTAAAAACCAGATGTTCACATGTCGATGTTTCGGCTCTCGCCTACTAGAAACAACATAATACTAGTCTGTTAAAAATCTCAATCACGCCGCCTCTTCAGATACAGAAGTTTTACCTTTTATTGGTTAGAGAACAGCTTTCCAGCTGTCGACATGGTTACTAGTAACAACACCGTACTCAACACAAAAACTTTTCAACTTCACAACTTTCACATGCTGATGTTTCTGCTTTCGCATACTAGAAACAGCATAATACTTATTGTTTTGTCAAGTAATTTGTGTGTCTTTCCCATGTGAAGTTTCACCGGTCAACAATGTTTCCCTGACCAATTACGGCTACTAGTAGCTGTATAATACTAGGGAAAATGATTGAGGATTTAATATCAGATTTTCACATGTTGATGTTTCGGCTTTCGCCTACTAGAAACAACATAATACTAGTCTGCTAAGAAATCTCGCTCAAATTGCCTTTTCACATACAGAAGTTTCACCTTCTATTGGTTAGAGAACAGTTCTCAGCTGTCGACATGGTT
>NW_027452403.1:0-21304 GCF_964194025.1 Convolutriloba macropyga | reverse complement strand
AATGTTCGATTTTGCTCTAGTTTCAATATTATTAAATATCGAGAAAAAAAAATTTATTGAAAATATATTTCAATTGTCAGTACTCTTTCTGGAGTATTTTTTATCATTGTTATTTTTTTTGTAGATAAAGAAGATCAGTCGCTGCGTCGGTCATAATATTTCAGTTATTCAGCTGACTCTCTTGATAGTGCAAGAAAAATAGGACTAAATGTCAAATCAGTTAAATTTTCAAATTTTTACGTATCTATTTCTATTTGCTTTACCAAACTAACTTCCACAAATGACTCATTTTTCTGACCCCCACATTGGTGGGAAGGGAGGAACTATATACTCAAATGGTTTTTTTTGTTCAGACAGTTTTGGCCGGTTGATATATTCATCCTAGAGATTTTTGATTGGTATTAATAAAAAGTACGCACATTCTAAAATATGGAATTAAAAGATTCTTTCGAATTTTGTTATTTACAGTGAGTTATCTAGGTTTAAAGTTTTTTGAATATTCGACAATTTTTATTCACATTTTCCGTAATTTTTGCTTAAGTTTGGCTCATTTTTGCTAATATAAATTAATATAAGTTGAACATTATGTTAGTGTGGTAGACTGCTATTGCTACCATTTAGAGCTAGAAGAGCGTTGCTGATTTGTTTTATTAGAGATTTTTTTGGCTGAAATTTTTGATAACATTTTATAAATTAAGTTGTTTTTCATCAAAAATTGCACAAAATATGCTCTATTGGACCACTTTGTTTAAATTTGCCGAAATTGGAGACCTAGAAACTGCTGGCACATTCTCAGTAAAATCCTAAAGTGATATAATGGAAATCCTTTGCCCTTTAAAAGTCTTCTGGATTTAAAATGTTGCCGTTTTTTGCTAAATTAACTCGACAATTATTTGAAACGCATCATTGTTTTTGATTGTTGGAGTATTTCACATAACAATTGATTGCAACCATTTGTTGGTTGACTGGACGCCTGCCAAAAACAGGTATGAGTTTGATATCATCGTGGATTCTTAAAATCAGAAATTTTTAAATTTTTTTGGTGGTGGCTGTTATTGTTTTTTAATGTCGATTACTCAGAAATTTTAATGAAAGCTCCCATTGAAGTATAAACCAGTACAAAGATAGATATGGTATATGTTTAGATAACCTCCTAATGGCTTTTATGGCTTTGAAGAAGAGTTACAGTAAAATTTAACTGAATTATTGTGTTTTTCCTTTAATTGTTTTTTTTGCAGACTGATTACCAATTCGAATCAATCAAAGATCTATATGGTTTCTTCAAGAGGTGTAGATGGAACTCTTCAATGCGTTCGGTTGTTATCTAATTTCTCTTATGACCTTGAACTTATTGGTTTTAGGAAAATTTAAGTGTTTTTTTGAACTTACCGATTTTTTTCATCTTGGTTCTGACATCTCTTAGCTTATTCTCAGTAAACACGGTCCAATTTTTCATATAGGAATTGAACTAACCGTTATGACGGATTCTCTAAACGGCTTTTTGGTTGTGGTAAAACCAATTTTCATACAAAATTTTGTTATTTTGTGCATAAATGTCAGTTTTTGCTGTTCTTTTTGTTTCTTTGATTATTTTTCAATTACCAATCTAATTCCAAAACATTTTAAAGTTTGAAATTTAATAAATTTATTGTCTTCATAGCTTATGGTTTTAGTGGCTGCGACACCGTTCTCTTGCAGAACTTAGTGGTTTTAGGAACTTATTGGTTTTAGGAGAATTTAAGTGTTTTTTTGAACTTACCGATTTTTTTCATCTTGGTTCTGACATCTCTTAGCTTATTCTCAGTAAACACGGTCCAATTTTTCATATAGGAATTGAACTAACCGTTATGACGGATTCTCTAAACGGCTTTTTGGTTGTGGTAAAACCAATTTTCATACAAAATTTTGTTATTTTGTGCATAAATGTCAGTTTTTGCTGTTCTTTTTGTTTCTTTGATTATTTTTCAATTACCAATCTAATTCCAAAACATTTTAAAGTTTGAAATTTAATAAATTTATTGTCTTCATAGCTTATGGTTTTAGTGGCTGCGACACCGTTCTCTTGCAGAACTTAGTGGTTTTAGGAACTTATTGGTTTTAGGAAAATTTAAGTGTTTTTTTGAACTTACCGATTTTTTTCATCTTGGTTCTGACATCTCTTAGCTTATTCTCAGTAAACACGGTCCAATTTTTCATATAGGAATTGAACTAACCGTTATGACGGATTCTCTAAACGGCTTTTTGGTTGTGGTAAAACCAATTTTCATACAAAATTTTGTTATTTTTGTGCATAAATGTCAGTTTTTGCTGTTCTTTTTGTTTCTTTGATTATTTTTCAATTACCCATCTAATTCCAAAACATTTTAAAGTTTGAAATTTAAAAAATTTATTGTCTTCATAGCTTATGGTTTTAGTGGCTGCGACACCGTTCTCTTGCAGAACTTAGTAGTTTTTTTTATTTTTGCACTGTTTTTGTTGTTTTTTTTGTTGTCGTTCGCCAAATATTGGGTAATAAGAGTTTTTAATGGCCAAGTATAGAAATAAAAAAACAAAATTACGAAATGATATCAGTATATAGCTAATGAAATTTTCGTTCAAGTTAATTTTTTTTAAAAAAAAGTACGAAAATTTCTCGACCTATCCTTTTTTGTTCTGATTTTTGTCTTTTTCGTATTTTACAGTTTCGTTTCATTCTCAAAATTTAGCGTCTTTTTTTAGTGAACCAAACAATAGTTTTAGTCCTTTATTGCGGTAAACCAAACAATAGTTTTTCTATTGGTTAAACGCTTTGACTGATGTGTTTAGGCATTAGACAATAGATTTCAGAATATTTTGAGTTCTGGCTACTTTTCAATTTTTTGTGGTTCTTTTTGTCTTTGTGATGTTCAAGGGAGACGCAAACCTAGATTTAATTTTTCCGCGGTTAATACTTTCTAAATTTGGGGCAAAATTACTAATAACAGGCAAAATTAGGTTTCGAAGAAGTTGCAAAATAAACCGTCTGCTCTTTTAGCCGAAGGCTTATGTTGGCAAGGAATTTTTAAAATATTTGTCTTTAAAGAAAAACATTGGACCTCTGAGCTTTTCGAATCTTATTTCTGTGTACTTGCCGCTTAATATCTCTATAGTCAGGTCACATACCTTTTCTATTGAAGTAACATTTGGGGTTCATAACGTTTGTTTTCTTCAAATTGTCTTGGTTGTTGGTTTTTCATAAAATTTTACAACAAGTTTTTATAAAAAAATTTAGTGATTTCTGCATATTAGATCATTTTTGTAGGTTTATGTTTTCTTTTCAAAGTATCACGATAATGGGTGGACCTCTGGCCTTTTGAAATAAACCGCAATTAAAAATTGCCAATGTCCTCAGCGAACTGCTTAATGTTTAATTGGCTGGACACCGTTTTTGGGCAAGTTTTGAACTTTTTCTTTTTGCCTGTTTTTGTCGTTCTTTTTGTAGCCGAATGGCATATCCTGGATAAGGAAAGGTCTCATTCAATCTTTATTGAGGAATATATCAGTCTTTCAATGACTTCAGTTGATGTTTAATTTTTCTGATAAGTTTAAAATTAACTCTTTTCAAAAAAGCAACGGTTTGTTAAAATTTGCTCTTTTTCTCATTTCTTGTCAACTTGTTACCACGTCTTATTGAAGAAAAGTCCCATATTTTTTTCGAATGAAGTACAGGTTAATCTTCTTTAGTATAATTTTTATCTGATTGCATTTTGATTTGGTTATTAATGGTTTTAAAAAAATGGACATCGAGTTTTGGTCGTATTTAATATTTGTAATTAATTGATGTTATGGCTGTTTTTTCTTGCAGTCATATTAATGACAGGTCTCATCGGCCCCCTAAGGTAGATTTTTTAAAAATTCTTTGGGTAGTTTGCTTAACGATCTGTTAAAATTTTTAAATCTCTTATTCATTTGGTAGACAGTAAAGTGAAAATGTAGATGAGCGGGGCCGAAAATTCATGTGAGAACGCATATTACCGATCCTCCTTGTTTTGGAATTCGTGACCAGTTCACCTTTGGTCTTTTCAAGGCAGTTTCCAGCTGTATGTAGAATTTTGCACGGGACTTTTATTAGCCCTCCGAAAATCATTAACGTTGACGCTGTTTGAATTGTGTTATTAGACTGAGCTCGTCGCTGCGGATTGTCTGCAAATTAGTACGTAGAAGGTTTTTGTACGCGTTAATTCTGACAAACGTTTTGCAAAACACCCAATTCAAATATTGTCCCTGATATATTTCTTTATTTCTTAAGATTTTATTGTAATTTAGAAAACGAGACTTTGAAAACACAAAGTGAAATTGATCAAGTGAGAAGTTTAGCTTAATTTGAATGTTTTTATTATATAAATTCTGCTCAGAGAAAACAAGTTTTGCGTTTGAAATATACTCTGGTTGATCCTATATTTCTATTTGTACCTCATGTAAAATTATTGCAATTTTTGAAGAGGGAAATTATTTACTGTTGTTTATAAAAGCAAAATCAATATAGAGTTTTTTCTAATAGGTGGCCCATACCAAGCTCCGAGTACGATTCAGTACTGCGCATGTATAAATGAAAGTCTAATAAAATCAGTACTGAATCCTTACAAAATCAATTGTAATAATCATATCAGACTTGAATTGCACTTTGCAAGTGATTCATAAGTCTAAGCTATCTTTTGAAAAATTTTCGCCTGAAAATTTCGAATTCCGAGAAACTTTGTAACGGGCCACGATTTCCTCATTTACATTTGGCCACTTTCCGGGGTGCTATAAGAGGATGCCAGTGAGATACCAGAATAATGGCAGTATGATACCAAACGGTAAGTGAGCACCAGTATGACAACAGTATAATTGGGCCAGCTAGATTGGCTCAATTAGAGGGTATTTCAGGTGTATGGGGTGTTTTGTAGCCATTTGAGCCCGTTTTTGGCAGGATGTTCACGAAATTTTTATTTCAGATAGTTGACCCGGATGTCTTAACCCGAAGGGAGCCAGGGTAAAATTCATAGTGAAATGCCTGCTGTACCAAGGTACCAGCTGATAAAAAGTACCGGTTGTACCAGAGCCGTTCTTGTCATCAGTTAGTTAATCTATAGTCTATTGTCAAAATTCTACAAACGAGCAACATATGGTTACATGTATCGATATGAGACAACTTGCCCTATGCTCGCACTCGCAAGGCGGTGTTTCCCCAACCACTGGTCACAATAAGTTGTCATATATGCTTTTAAAGCTTATTACAAGGCGAATCTAATAAACCAGGTCCCGGTCCATTTGGTCCAGTATTTTGGAGCCAAAAACTGGGTCATTCCGAGTGCTCATTTTGATATGAGTGAGCATATGTGTGCTAGCTAAATCAACAGTTCTCATCTAGTTCGCAATCGATTTCACTGAAAATTTCACAAACGAGTACAAGGTGACATGTATCGACACGTTTTAACTTGCCCTATGCTCGTAGGGCTGTATCTCCCGATTCTCGACTGTTTTGAATACGATGCCTCCTCTATTTTATATGTCTTTTACTTAGAAAAAAAATCTGTTGATTTTTTTGTAATTCGTTGGTTGCCATCGGCCAATTCAATGTCATTAGAGCTATATTTTACCTGCTATATTTTACCTTTTAACGGCTATTTTGAGCATTTTTCACGCTTATTCTGCTGTTTTTTTCGACTAATTTTGACTTTTCCCGGCCATCTTTTCTGAAAAAAATTGGAATTGGTGCCAGTATGACAAATAGAATTTCAGAATGGGTGCAAGTGTGGCCATTGTAAAATCATAATTAGCACAAGTCTGTCAAGTAATAAATCAGTATTGGCGCAAGTCTGGCAAGTGAAAAATCAGAACTGGCGAATGTATGGCAAGTGAAAATCTGATTTGGCCCCAGTATGACCATTGAAAAATCAGGATTAACGCACGTCTGACAAGTCAAAAAAGTGGCATGAATCAATCTACGTTTCAATAGCGTTGGGGAAATGCATACATAACGGCCCGGTAATGAAACGCACTTAGAGTTAAGTAAGGGAATGAAAAACTCATTCAAAATCATTCAAAAACCTGTCATAATTGTCACAGTTTCACAAACCTGGACCAAAAGAGTCTGCTTATTGTTTTGTCATTGAAAATACAAAAGTACAATAAATGCAAATAAAAAGCTTATTCTAGGGGATTAAATTTTCATGTTCAGCCGTAAGGTGTGTCAATAAAATATGTTTTGATAAAAAAAAGTTAATTGTATTTCAAATTTCTAACTTATGTATCATATTTGAAAATTAACCCTGGCTTACCACCCAGAGTGTAGTATCAAAATTGAACCTATGTATTTTGGTATTAATTTGTAAAACCAGTAAAAAAAGAGCTCGTTTATAATAAAAAAAGTGGCTCGGTAATGTGCGTTTGCACATAAAGTTCCGCCCGGCTCATCCACATTTTCGGCATAAATGTCTACCAAATGAGGAACAGATAGAAAAACCCAAATGCCAAAAAATTTTGAAAAATGACGAAAAAAATCGCCTCCAACGAAAATAACACAGTACAGAAAATAATGCCGCATTAGATTAATGAGATCAGCCATTATTACGACAGCAGGCCAAGAAGAACAACAAAATCAAACAATAACAATAAACATTAAATACATCCAACATTTAAGTCATTTCTTAAAAAAGTCAAAAAAGCGCCAGATTAAACTGAAACTAAACAAAATAGCTTGTACTTCACTAGAAAAAAATGGGACCACTCCATAATAAGGCTCCGTAACAATTAGACAAAAAAAACAAAAAACAGCAGAGTTAGAAAATTGTCTTATATTTTTATAAACAAACAATTTCAGAGTAACGAAAACCATTAGATAGTAATTGATAACATCCAACATGTTAGTGATCACATACGTTTTTTTAGGAGGGCATTAGGATCTGTCATTATTTAATGTTTTATGCCATTACAAAAAGAACCAGAAATAGAGACAACAAACAGAAATTCAATTAAAGCTTGCTAGAAAACGTTACCGAAGCCGTAAAGCCATATTTTACCCCTAAAAATATGTGAAATTGAGTCCTCCTTGAACGCTAATAATGTTGTATGCGGCCTCTCATTATTGAGATTAGGAAACAAGAAGACAAAAAAAGAGAAGAAAAGTTTTTCGAAAACAATTGTTTTCAAAGTCATCAAAGCTAGTAGCTAAAAAATGAAATAATTAAATAGGTTCGCTTATTCGTCCAACCAAAGCTTTTGAGAACTGTTATTATTCAGCATAAGACTTACGTCTACAAAAAGAATGTCAAAGAGATAGAAATCATAAAATGCTTTATTTTTTTCGCGAAAAACCCGAAGCCAGTAAATTCATAACGAAATCTTAAAAACAACTAAAATTTTTATTTTTACACCTTTCCTCAACGACAATAATTTCATAGGTGACCTGCATTTGACAAGACTAGGTAACTAATAGACAATAAAGAACAAAAATGCGAAGTTAAAAAGTGCTTCTTTTACCATTTTTGAAAACCATTTTTTTAAAGTCATGAAAACCATCAATTATCTATGCAAATAAAGGCTCATTTATTCCATCATTGTGCAATCTATTAGTATCAAAGCGACAACGCCATAACTTAACGCGTCAAGCCGCAAGAAAAGATTAAATTTTACTTCAGTAGAAAGAAGAGGAAGAAGAAGCCATCTCTCTCTGCTGACACTAAGCTACAAGTTGACCAAATTAATAGAAAAGTAGTGGCAAAGTTCAGAAGTCAATTATTTATTTAAAAGTCAAAACGATCAATATCTTTCGAATAAAGAAATTAGATACATTAATTTGGAAACTTTAAGAAAACCATTTGGACCTTTCAGCAGTGAGCTTTAATATTTGAATTCTTCTGTTGTGTAGATAACATGAAAAAGATTGAAACTTTTTAAAAAAAGAACGACTTTTTACAATCTGATTTATTTCTGGATTGTAACAGTCCAAGATTGGTCCAAAACTGGCTCTGCTATAGCTGTTTGTCCATTTAGAACACTTAATTTTTCGAATGTTATACATAGAGATATTTTTTTAGTGGAAGAATCAAAAATAAATGCTGCGTTTTTGATAATCAACGAGTAAATTCAGCAAAAAACGGCAAATTTTAATTACGGTGCACTCGCAACGGAAAGTAAAGTAGAAATGTCTCCATTTTTGACCAAAGCCAGCTCTGCTATTGCTGTTTGTCTATGAAAAAACAATCAGTTGTTTCGAATGTTTTATATCTTGATAATTTGTTAGTTAAAAGGCCAAAAAAATCTGCGTTTTTGATAATCATAGATAAAAGCTGGCAAAAACGGCAATTTTCATTCCAGGACTCTTTCAATGGAAATGGAAGTAGGACTTCCACTTCCATTTGGCCAAAATTTTTGCCCAAAAATTTAAATGAAAATAATCATCTCTAATTTCTAAAAAAATCAACAGTACCATTGTTAACAATTTTCATCTATTTTAGCAAAATTGACGAAGTTTCAGGAAAAACTCCGGAAAACATGAATAAAGATAACGCAAATTGGTCTAATGTTCACAAAAACTCAAACAACGATAACTCGCTTTGGGGAACAAAAATCACAAAACTCTTTTAAATTCCATATTCAACGCTGGACGGCCTTTTCAATGATATCACTCACAACTCTCTACGACGAATATATCGGTCGATCAAAATTGACTTAACAAAAAAACCCATTTGAGTATATATTTTCTCCTCCACTGAATAAGGCTCGGACCAAAAAGTAGGACATTATGTCAAAAAAACCAGAACAAATATTCAGATTGTTCAGAGTACATTCATAGTAATAAAATTCATAGAATTATATGTTCTGTAGTCACTATTGAACCAACTAAGGGCCAAATTCAACAATTCTTCAGCAATGATTTCAGCAGTGATTGAACTGAAATTTGTGTTTATGACAATTGATGATAAGGTACACATAGGAAAATTGTGTTAAAACACTCTTATTGTTGTTGTTATCAGTATACTTGCAGTCTGTATTCTTACATTTATTTGCAAAGTCACTCGCCTGTCTTCTGTTCGATGTATCTTTAACCTTCTGCGTCGTCTTTTCAGTTAGCAGTGGTGTTATGTCATTTGTTCTGATTATGCCTGAGGTGTGATGTAGTATGGTGTTGCTATGGCGGACGTGTGATCTAGTATGATATGATTATGCTTTTTGTGTGATGTATTATTTTGTTAATATGGCCGTGGTGTGATGTAATTTGATGTGAATATGCCTGCCGTGTGATGCATAATCAGCGCTGAAACAGGTTCAAAACCGTGTAGTTTGGGCGAAAAATAATAGCTGAAACAGATTGAAAACAAAATGATATTAAACTGACAATAGTTATACAATAAGTTATTTAGGCTGATAATTGATTGATTGTTATGATCAGACCAAAATGAAAAAAAAATCGGAGGTACAATTTTACTCTAATAATAACACTGATCAGTGTAGATTGTGACATGAACAGAATCTGTACAAGTATAGAAAAGTCTAAATATAGTCTCAGGATTCACAGGGGTTTAGTACTGCAATGCTATGGGTGTTCGACCCAAGAAACGTTGTTCTTCGCTCAAAAAAAATCTGTTTATTTAGTACGCTATTTTAACGAGACCCATTTTTGCGTGTATATAAGAATCTTTTTTAAAGATTTTTCGGTCAGGTTTTTTTAAAGCTAATGTTGAGACCACTTTGACTGAATTCAACCTGCGACTGATTTCTGAGATTTTTGCAAATGTTCCGTTGTCTATGCCCGCATAATAAACAGTCTAACAGAGATTGAAGCAAACCGATCTCTTGTGTGTTTCTTTTTTTTAGTTATTTCCGACTCTGACAAGACAATGATTAAATAAGCAATGTACTGTTGAATCTGTGAGCTATTAAATGAATTTCAAAATTTGACAAAAAATTTTCCATTAAAATCAACCAACAAAAGAACGTCAAATAGACAAAAATCGGAAATTACTTTATATTTTTCGTGAAAAAAGCTGTGTCGAAGCCAGTAAATTCATAACGAAATCCTTAAAAGTCTTTAATTTTGTACATTTATACCAGCCCTCAACGACAATATTTTCATAGGTGACCTATAATTAACGAGTTTTGGTAACAAATAGACAAAAAAGAGCAAAAAAGCGAAGTTAAAAATTGTTTCTTTTAATTTTTGAAAACAATTTCTTTAAAGTCTTGAAAATTATCAGCTATCTACTCATATCGGAATAATAGCTCTCTTATTCGTCCATAGAAAACCAATGAGACCTGTTATTATTCTGAATGTTTCAAACGAATGAAAAGACAAAGTAATAACGACAGATAAAGACAAATGTAAAGAAAATCATTTTTTTCCGAGAAAGGGGTGTCGAAGCCGTTAAAAATATCATCTAAGCCTACAAGGACTTTTGTATATTCAATTTTGTCTTATTATGAACGCCCATAATGTAATATGTGAACTGTCAAGGGTGTGATCACGTGCCAAAAACGGACAAAAAAATAAAGAATGGCTAATTTCTTAAAATTATAAAAAGAATGTAAAATCTAATAGTTTCAAAGCAAGAAAACCATAGCTTGACGCGTCAAACCGCAAAAAAGATTAAATTTTATTCCAGTAAAAAGAAGAGGAAGAAGAATCAATCGTTCTCTGCTTATAAAATCCTGCAAATTAGCCAACTTAAGAGAAAAATAGTGGCAAAGTTCAAAAGGCAATTGTTTGTTTAAAAATTAAACCGTTTTAAAAGTCAAAACGATCATAAGCTTTCGAATGAAAAAATTAGATACATTAATTTTGAAATGATTAGGAAGCCAATTGGACCAATCAGCAGTGAGCGTTGATATTTTAATTGTTCTCTTGTTTAAATAAAATTAAGAAGATGGAACTTTTTGTAAAAAAGAACGACTGAATACAATGCGATTCTTTATGGGATTATAACTTGCGGCAAATTTAGTAATTGTAATTTTTATCGGGAAATTTTTGATGAAAAAGGCTCAACTTTGAAAAATTGAGTCAAAGCTTTAGCCAAAAAACATAAATCCAAATAATCATCCATAATTTCAAGTCTTTAAAAATAAAATTAACAGAACTATTGTTAATTTTTTTTTACTTATTTTCGCAAAATAAGTACGAGAAATTTTAGGCAAAACTCCGGAAAATGTGAATCAAGATAACACAAAACGGTCTAATGTTCACAGAAACTTAAACAACGATAACTCGCTGGAGAGAACGAAAATTACAAAATTCTTTATAATTCCATATTAAACGCTGGACGGTCTTTTTAATGATATCACTCACAAAACCCTGCGACGAATATATTGATCAGTCAAAATTGACTGAACAAAAAAATCCCATTGGAGAATATAGTTTCTCCTCCACTGAAGATGGGTCGGACCAGAAAGTAGGTCATTATCTCAAAAAACAAGAATAACTATTCAGATTGTTCAGAATACTTTTATAGTAATAAAATTCATAGAAATATTTGTTCTGTAGTCACTATTGAACCAACTAAGGGCCAAATTCAACAATTCTTCAACAATGATTTCAGCATAAATTTGTGCTTAAGAAATTTGATGATAAAGTACACTTACGATAATTGGGTTAAAACACTCTTATTGTTGTTGTTATCAGTATACTTGCATTCTGTATTCTTACATTTATTTTCAAAGTTTCTGTCCTGTCCTGTGATCGATGTATCCTTGACCTTCTGGCGATGGTTTGATGTAGTATGATGCAATTATGCCTTTGGTGTGATGTACTATGGTGTGAATATGCCTGTGTTTTTGATGTAGTGTGATGTGAATTTGCCTGTTGTGTGTTGTATCATTTTGTGATTATGCCCGTGGTGTGATGCAGTTTGATGTAATTATGCCTGCAATGTGATGCTCAATCAGCATTGAAACAGGTTGAAAACATTGTATTTTAGGCTGAAAATCAGAGCTGAAACTCGTTGAAATCAGAATGGTATAAAGCTGTCAGTATTTATACAATAATGTTAATTAGGATGATAGTTTATGATAATAGTTATGATTAGATCAAAATGAGAAGAAAATTGGAGGTACAGTTTTACTCTAATATTAACACTGATCACTGTCGATTGTGACATGAACAGAATCTGTACAAGTATAGAAAAGTGTATATACAGTCTCTGGATTTACAATGGTTCAGTACTGCAATGCTCTGGGTGGTCGGCCCGCAAAACATTGTTCTTCACTCACTAAAATCTGTTTATTTTGTACGCTAAATTTGTGAGACTCGTTTTTGTATATACACTCGGCTTTTGCGTTTATATAAGCATCACGTTTTGAAAGAACTTCTATCAGTTTTTTAAGGCTAATATTAAGACCACTTTGACTAACTTCAACATATGACTGACTTCTGAGCATTTTGCAAATGTTTCGTTGTTCATGACCGTATAATGAACAGTCTAACAACGATTGAAACAAATCAATCTCTTGTTTAGTTCTTTCCGACTCGGACAAAACAAAGATTAAATAAGCAATATACTGTTGAATTTGTGAGCTATTTAACGAAATAAAAAAAATGAAAAAGAAATGTCCCATAAAAATCAACCCAGCTAATTTTCCTCAGTGTTCTCTTATGTTTGGTTATCGGTATTTGATTCTAGAGATAACTCCATGATAAGGATTGTTTGGGCAACTGATTTTATTTAAGCTTCATTTTTTTTGTTTTCTAAAGCGTTTTTGATGTGAAAATTCAGAATGGGCATTTTTCCAAAGTAAACAGTTATCAAAAACGAAATGATCTTGATGTTTTGATATTAGTTTGTTCAATGTACTTAGTGTTTGAGAGTGTTGATCTACCTAACTAATTTATTCATGAGAAACCGCAGAAGATTACAGCGTTATGAAGCAACAATCCAGTTGTAATTAAAAACGGCAAAGTACTGATAAGAAGTATAACTACTAATACAGTGTAGTAAATCCATCGTCTAGTATCAGAAAGAATTCGGTCGAAGGCGAAAGGTTTGCATATCATGATAAAACGTTCGAATGCCATTAAAGCTACCACAAGACCATTTGAAATGTCCATCAAAAATATTGGCTCATCCAAAAAATCATAGACGTAAGCGTCCCAGTTCTCAAAGAGGTTTTGGACACTGTTTCCACTGCAGTCGACTTAATAACCAAACAAACGTGAAAACTTTGAGCTGCTAATCAATTTTTTTTTACCTCAAAGTATATCAATGTTTAAGTGTACAACAATGACCAGACCCCTCCAAACAAAAAAGGCATGATCAGAAAAGACATGGCAATAATCGACATTGATCAAACTTGTTTGTTTTTCAAACATCTCTCGTTTTTATCTTCTATTTAGGGAGAACCATCAAGAAGAATAAATAACCGTGAACAAATTAAATTTCATTGTTCAAAATTTGCTCATTTTTGCTCGGTTTTGTCTCGTTTTAAGCAGCGTTACAATCATTATTTATCTCCTTTTCGAAACATGTTTACTTATACCTCGTTTTTCAGCGGCTTGCAATGGACATTTTTTCATATATGCGACAAAACTTTATTAAATCAGTTAAAGTGATTTCATACTTGTCTCATTTTCTGCATATCTTTTTGTGACAATCAGATGATCTATCAGAATGAGATTCGTTAAAATTCATAAAATTTTACGATACTGAAGTGGAAAAAAGTTGTTCACAAATATTCCTATACACTTACTTAGGCCATTCATGACAGAAGCTAGCAATAGATTACAAGTGTTATCAAAAATATTTGTTTTGCGAAGGCCCTCTTTTGTGAGCCTTGGAACAATATTTCCTTGCTTTTAATCATTTGAGAGAACATTTAAGCGCTGCTCCAAGCTATTCCTTTTTTCAGCAAAAGAAATTCAATCGTTAGCTCATCAATAATCACATTTAAGCCAGTTTGTGATTTCTCGTCAATGATAAAAGTTTACAAAGATTTTGGCTAGCGACCTCGTATTAACAAAAAAACACCATACCAATTTGTGCAATTAAAATGTCTGATTATTGACGACTCCCTCAACGTAAGAAACGCGTAAAATAATCATGAAAAACTTCTGGTTAAATTGCAACTGAATGTACTGAGTCTTTTGCAAGAATTTTCTCACAGTAGACTACGCAATGAAAAAGTAATCTCTACAGAGTAGAACTCGATTGTTAAAATTGGTTGAGGCTAATTTTATTTACCAGTTTTCTGCATCCCAACTCGATTTTGCGCGCAAAAATTGTTTTTATTTTACAAAATCAAATTTCACTAAATTAATTTAATTTTACCAGCATATATTGATTAGATGAGAGCTCCCAAGGAACAGTTCTGAGAATAGCTCTTTAAAATATAGATTTTTGCTTTCTGGAAATTCCTGAACAACTAACATAAGGAATATGAAATATGAGTTAACCGTTTTTGACCATGTAAAGGAAATTGATTTGCTCCATTTGAAAAGTTGTACAAGAATTTTTTATGTAAAGGAAATCACACCCATTTTCATAGCAACAGTTGGTTTTAGGATCAATAAGGGCTTAACCTTTGACACAGCTGTTGGTTTAACGGTGATATTGAATTTTTGGACCTATATGTTATCTTTGTCAGCTATTTGTTTACTAATGCTTTTTTCAAATGTTGAAGACTTGACAGCCTAAGGTTGAAGTTGTTTGGTTTCTTGAAATTTGTCTTCTTGCTAATTTTATTATGTTTTCCTTACTAGGAGCAATTTTATTTTTGTAAACTCAATTTTGTTTGAAACTTTTTTTGTTTGTTTCTTCCTCTCTAACTTTGTCTTAATTTAATGAAACTTTTACTGCAAACATGAATCGGTGGGGATTTAACTTCAATGTTGGGGAGTAAGTTATTAGATCAAAACTCAATTAGGTGAAAACTTTAGTCGAAAATTTTGAACTAAGGCTTTGTGGACATAAGGCGAATACCAATTAAAGCACTTACCTGTGGTATTTCAAAATCGGCTGGACTATATAGAGTACTCAAGTGTCCCTAACAAATGTCTCTACAAGATAATAGGTTACAAAAACGGTCTCATTTTTTTTAATTTTGAAAATTGTAGCGCTTCATTTTATCTCCATCCATTATTTATGGCATCATTTTTCTCGAATTTTTTCACCTTTCATAAACGTAAAACTATTTCGAGCAAAAAAAATAAATTTGTTTATCAGGTTCTTGACTCTTTCTGCCGTTTTATTGCCAAAAATTTTTTGCCGGAATGTTGTCAACGGTCAAAAACAATTTGTAAAAGTGATTGTGATTCCTTTTAATGGTAGTTTACTTAACTTACACATTTTCATGTAATGACTTTTGTTAGGAGCACTTGAGTACTTTATAGCGTCAAGTGGATTTTGATATACCATTTTTAAGTGTTTTATGCTACTCGCCTAATGTCAATGAGATTTTAGTTGAAAATTTTTGCGTATTGGCTACAAAAAAAGTTCTTGCGTAATCGAGTTTTCGCCTAATATCCCATTCTCTCAATTCACCTTATATCCCATCCCTTCCCTAACAATTAATGTATGAGTGATCTACCATGGTTTGAAATCAAACTATTTTCGTTGAAATAACTATCAGAAAAGAGCTGATGCAAGAGTTGAATGCAATCGAGTAAAGTTGACTAAATATCTCTCAGTCCAAACAAACGATGAAAGAAGAGCTGCAATGACTAGCAGGTATTTTGTATAAGAATTATACTAATGGAAGCTGAAAAAGTTAGCAACAAAAGAAATGGAAAAGCCCGAAAAGAGACTATATGTTTTTCTTTGGAGACAATCGTGGTTTAAAAACAAACTCAATCTAGTACAATTATGTCAGTGGGCTTCATAGGTCTAGATGCAAGATTTTTTAAAGAGCCAAATAAAAGTAAATTATCGATGTGCTTACTATATTGGAGGGTTTTCGAAGGAGAATCGCCCAACGATAATTGATGTACAGATGGGCTGACTCACTTCGGAAATGTGTTTGGCGCTAAAACATTTACTTGAAAACCCAGGTTTTAGTCCAGACCCAAATTGAGCGATGATCAGACTATCCAGACTGAAATGACCTCTGATCAGACTTTCCAGACCGAAATTACCTCTGATCAGACCTTCCAGACCAAAATGATCTCTGATCAGACTTTCCAGACCAAAATGTCCTCTGATCAGACCGAACCCAGACCTTTGTCCAGACTATAGTGCGCTTAAGATCAGACCCAAATTCAGACCATTGTCCAGACTATAAACAGACTATGATCAGACTTTCCAGACCAAAGTGACCGCTTTTCAGACCAAACCCAGACTTTTCTCCAGACTATAGTGCGCCTATGATCAGACCCAAATTCAGACCACTGTCCAAACTATAAAAAGACTATGATCATTCCTTCCGGTCCATCAATGACCAAATGATGAATGCCAAGACAAATTTTTGTTCGAAGGATTGAATTTCATGAAATTCAGTTTAGTTCAATTTATGACTAAGTTAAGCTAAGTAACCACAATCACATTTTTTTTGTTGAAAAAAATAGAGATTTGTTATACAGCCCTCTCTTTAATTGCAATTATTTAAGTTACTACAATACAAATATTTTTAATAATGACTTAATATAGAGGGCTGAAAAAATCAGAAAGTAGATATTGTACTTTTCATAATTTTTTTGTTTTTCCAATACCTTCTTGAAAATTTGGTGCAAAGTTTTCTGTGGTATCTGAAAACTTTTTTATAATTCAATTCAAAAGAAAATTTATATAAAATTTCTTGCAAAAGTTTTCCTTTTCTCTAGGTGTTGCAGATATGCAACACTTTTGTTTTTGAGGAATTTTTATACTTGCCGGGAAAGTACCAACTGCAACAACCATGGTCCAGACTAAAAAGACTATGATCAGACCTTCCAGACCGAATTGATCTCTGATCAGACCGAACCCAGACCATGGTCCAGACTAAAGAGACTATGATCAGACCTTCCAGACCGAATTGACCGCTGATTAGACCGAACCCAGACCATGGTCCAGACTAAAAAGACTATGATCAGACCGTCCAGACCGAATTGACCTCTGATCAGACCGAAATCAGACCATGGTCCAGACTATTGTGCGCGCGAACCGCTTTCCAGACCCTGTAATTTCGGTCTGGGAACACAGGGGTGTGCGCTCAATTGGGTCTGATCATAGCTCAATTTGGGTCTGGACCAAAATCTGGGAACAATTTGCACTGGGACGTTTCTTTGCGAGTTTTATCATTTAGGCATAAGCATTGAATCTTAACTCATTTTTTCTTCCGTTCCAGATTTAACCGGTTCCTTTTCCACGATCGAAATTTTATATTTCCATTCTTATAATAATTTGTTTATAATGCTTAAACAGTAATCACTATTTAAACTTAAATTCAATCGTTGATGTTAAAAACCAAGTGTCCTTTTAAAATTATTTTATCTACCTGAAAAAGGCTAACACATTTGAGCTATAAACCTATGAAACATCCGTGTTTTCTCGAAATTGGTTTTATTTGTATGTCCAAGCTCTACAAGAATTAAGTGCATTTTAATGAATTGCCTCAATCAAATATTGCAGTTTATTGTTTCGACCCCACTTGTGGGCAACTATATACTCAAATGGTTTTTTTGTTCAGACAATTTTGGCGGATCGATATATTCATCGTAGAGAAATGTGAAGCTACCATTGAAAAGCTCGTCCAGCATAGAATTCGAAATTTAAAAGATTTTGTTGAATTTCGTATTTTTCGAGGAGTTATCGAGGTATAAGTTTTGTGTAAACATGTGATATTTTGTTCGATTTTAGCATGATTTTGTTCAAATTAAGGCTTTTCTATAAAAAATATTTCAAAATTACAGTTCATTCTACAGAAAGAAACAATTTTGTGTTACCAGTAGACCAATAAAAGTGCTAGTTCTGGTCTCGTGAGGAAATTTACTATAAAAAAACGTCTTCAATTTGAGAGCTGTTTTTTTTTAGAAAACGTTTCCTATTTATTGTTGTTTTTTTAATCACTTAGAGAATAGTCATTTTCATATCAAGGTTACGTTAATGACAAACCTCAGTTACTGTCAAATGATACTCAAGGATCAAAAAATTCGTTTTCAAGGCATCGCTCAAGTTTTTTTTGTCTTCGACTCTGAGCTTTCGATTTTTTTAATGAAATTTTTTATTTCGTTTTTGGGATTTTACTAAATTTTGGGAGTCCTTTTGCATAGACTTGCCAACTAAAAGTTTAGTTGGCTTTCTAACGTTCATTAGGTAAACCTATATTGCGCTTTGAGTGGACAGCTAAGGGCTGTTAAGACTTCAAAAAAACAATTTTTCAATTCTTTTTTTGAAAATTAACCAATATTAAACTAATTTTCATGAATATAAGTCAGTCTCAGTAATGACAAGACCCCTTCCTTTTCTTTTTACTGCATTCAAAAGTAATCTGGTAAGCGGTTTTTTCTGCTAACTATTGGTTTTATGACTTCGATAACACGAGCTTTCGTATTTTGAAAAAAAAAATGGATTTTTTGGAATTTTGTTTCCTTTTGAAATCTTATCGCATTTCGAATTATTAATTTTGTATTCGCATTTCCCATTGGCTTCAAAAAGACATCCCATGGATGATAGATAAAGTTTGTAAATTTCTAGAAAAAAGATTATGGTTTAAATGGCTTCGACACACTCTTCTCAAATTTCTGCTGCGTTTATTTTGGTTTTTGCCTGTTTTTGTCGTTACTTTAATCATCATAGGACTTATTATAATATATTAATGATAATATACTGATAATAAACATCTATGTCTTCCCATTGAGGCATATGGTAGTGTATTTTTTTAAACTTCCGCTTAAAGCTTTTGAATTTAATGGCTGTTAAGATTTTAAAGACAATTTTTTGGAAGTTTTATCGGACATTAACCAACCTTAAATTTATTTTCGTGAACTGTAATGACAATCTCGGTAATGACCGGTCTCGGTAATGACAGGACCTCAACCTTCACTACTGCATTGAAAATGAATCTGGCTGATGGTTTTATCGTCTAACTATTGGTCTTAAGACTTCGATGCCACGAGTTTTCCTATTTTTTTTTTAATTTTTGGATATTTTTTGTATTTTTGGGTCCTTTCGAAATCTTATCACATTACCTTAATATTGATAGTTCCCATTGGTTTATAGAAAACGTCCAATGTATCCTTAGTTTAAATGGCTTCGACACTTTCTTCTCAGACTTTTCTTCTGAATTTTTAGTTTTTGCATGTATTTGTTGTTATTCATAACCATAAGACTTATTGTGATGTTCCTTTGATAACGTATGACTGACGAACATCCTTGCAATCTCATTGAGGCATAAATTAGCATATGTTTTCTCTTCCATAGAAAGCTATTGAATTTAACGTTTTTGAAGGGTTTTCTCGAAATTTCGTGGTTTTATTATATATGTTAAAGCTTGTTGATTTTTTGAAGTCATATTGTTAAAAATAAAAGAACTCCATTGCTGCTAAAAGTTTAAATACATTAGAAAATCTTCTACATAAAATTCCTTTATTGGCTTCGACAATTTTTTCGCTCAAATTTTTTTGAAGTTTCTGTTTTTGCTTTTTATAATTCTTCATGTATTCGTACAATACAGACTGGTCTCATAGGCTTCTAATTGAGGATTGAATGAATGATTTTGCTCAAGGCTTCAGTTTATATCAAATAGCATCAAAGTTTACGATATTGTTTGTTCTCAAAGATTTTTCTTATACTTTTTAGTTTTTCCTCTTTTCGTCAGCTTGTAATTTATTCTCATCAATGAGAGGTTCGATCCATTTTCTTGTAATTCAAAAACTTTTTTTCTTTTGATGTCATGTCCTAAGCCATGTTTTTTTTGTTGCAAAATACGCGTTTTCATAAAATTTTGTGAGTGGTCAATATTTGTGTTTCTTTTTCTCTTCTTTTAGCACATTTGCTGAAAAACTATTGTTTTTGCTTATTTTGGTGTTTGTTTTTTTCTCACAGAGTCTTTTTATTGGCAGATCTTGTGAGCGCTGTAATGAGGTATGGTACTACGCAGTTCAATTAGTAGTTCGGTTTTGTAACGATTTTTTAAAACTCAAACATCTATCTTTAGTAATCTCATCATTAAGTTGGCCATTAAGTCAAAAATGTAGATGAGCTCGGGTCGGAACATCATGTGCAAACGCACATTAACGAGCATCCTTCTCATATTAAAACTGGAACGACCAATTAATCGAGTATAGAACACACAAGTTGGATATGCGAAAGATTTTGGACAAAATGTTCTTATGAAAAGACTGTTTCTCAATTTAATTTGCAATAGGATTAAACTCGTCTTGACGTGAAGTATCAGAGAAAAAACATATCAGACAGAAGTTTTAGTGTTGATTTTCGCCACTACTGAAAATTTTTGAAAATAATTGAAAACGAGAACAGTTGAATTCCAAAGATATATTTATATATATGCATATATATATATATATATATATATATATATATATATATATATATATATATATATATATATATATATATATATTTACCCCTCAATTGTAAGTGTAGGGTACATGTAAAATTTAAGAATCATTTAGTTCAAAAAAAACGAAACAATTATATTATTGTTTTTTATTGACTGGGTTTAGAGTCTCTCCATGAAAGGTTCCCTTTACATAGGTTATGAGAAGTTTGAATTTGCCTAAAGAAATGGGCCCTGATTTTTTCACCGTTTCAATCTTAAGACTGTAAGTTATTATATTAGATATAGTGCAACCATTTCAATGTTCTATAGTTCTAGTGTAAAAGCAGTTTTTAAAGTAATGCGATTTGTTTTAGACGTCGAAGTGGAGCAAATTTGTTCGTGTGTTTTTTTACTCTTCAGGGTAGGAAGTACCCATCACTTTTATGAAAACTAGAGCTCTATTCGAAAAAAACCTGGAGCAATCAAGTGGATCCTTAAATCCTCAAAAAGCATTGAATGGAAATATTTCATCTCAAATCGTGAAATGTGTTGTAATTGTTTCTGCTGATGCAAGACTTTACTGCCGCGTTTAATTGGTTCTCAAGTAAAATTAAAATGGAACGCGTTAGCCCACACAAGGGGACAGCACTATAGAGGGAACGAGTAACAACTAGTGAGTTCATAAGTTTAATTCTGTTTTGAACTTGTAACGAGCTTTTGATATAAAGTACTTTTAGTCCACTCTCCATTTTTCGCAGTAATTTTTTCATTTCCTCGTGAACCTTTAAAATGGGACTTTTATATTAATAGCAGAAAAATTGATTTCCGGTATTTAATTATGTCAGATTACGCAAAAAGCCATTAAAAGTATAAACCCAAAAGTACAAACCGCAGAGAGAAATTG
>NW_027452402.1:0-20000 GCF_964194025.1 Convolutriloba macropyga | reverse complement strand
GTTTCGCACGTCTTCAGACCCTCTTCTTGTAAACACCGGTAATAAACTGGTCCAGGAGATCCATGTCTTTTAGTTTCTTGGAGATTATCATTTAGTACCCGACGTCATTAGGTATTCAGTGGTTAAATAGATAAGGGAGTGGGTTTGACCGCTACCTATGGGGTGGGATGTTGCGAAAGCACTGGAAATGACAACTTTCCTTGTCTCCAAGTGTACAATCCTCTATTAGAATCAGAAAATAAAGCCTTAAAAATCTGAGAAGGTACACAAAAAAGCAGACAACTTTTTAAAGAACAAAACAACTAACAACTTCATTCGGATCCGGTTGACTTCTTCGTTCGATCGTGGCATACTGGGAGCTTGTACCGGTTTCTACGACTGTGTTGGTTTGTACAATTCCTTGTTCATAACTAGTAACAACACGATTTGCCATATCCAATTTGCTAATGATTTGTTCCAGTATATGATCAACTTCCAGTATATGATTTGTTGCAGTATATGATCAACTTCGTTAATACCAAGAGAGATCTGAAAAAATTCCCATCTAAAGCTCAACGCAATGCTAAATACATTCAACAGTTTCAGTGTTTCAATACCAGAGTTTATTCACTCTGTTGAACATCCATCTTACCCTTCTGGATGATTTGGAGTTGAATGGCAAAGTCCTGGAGCAATGTTGACATAATTGGGAACGGTGTTTGATAAATCTGTGGAAAGAGTGGGGGTTTTGAATGAGTTGGGGGTATTGAACGAGTTGGGGGTATTGAACGAGTTGAAGGTATTGAACGAGGCTAGGGGGACGGTGGGTGGGGGACGTACTGAACTCCACCATATAGCTTGGAACGTATACAATCAACCCCCCCCCCCCCTTGAGTACATCAATGAGTGCATCCCTAACTGCACTGACCAATTGCGAGATACATTTCATGGACCGCATATGGTCCATTTTATGGTAAGTTTGGTCAACCCGTGAGTTTAATGAAGTGAAAGACATGATCAGGAAATTTGGCTGAATGAGCGTGAGCCCTCTTTCTGGAGAAGATGTCCTGAGGACATGATCTGTACCGAGAGAATCTTACGAATGTCCAACGACAGCGCCTCTTTCGGTGATTCGGGTGGTCCACTTTATGTAATTGCGGATCTTCCAGACGCTAGTCCAGTTTGCCTGTATGGAATCACGAGCACCAGTGGACTCGTCATTCTGAGTAGGTACTCCCCTAGTATAGTAATCAAATCTGCTTTCTCAAAATCTCTCAAATTCTCCATTCTCTCTCCATTCTCCATATTCTCTCCTCTCTCAAATTCTCTATTCTCTCTCCACCTCTCAAATTCTCTCTATTCAAGCAGCCAGCGGCCATGTTTAACTCATTTTCGAAAATTTCATTTATAGTGTTTTATCATGTTTTATCATGGAACTGAACTGTACATTCTTCGGAACTAATCAAATTCATGTGCGATCGGCTTCATCCTGTTCAGACTAACAGAGGACTAACACTCATCCTGTTCAGACTAACAGAGGACTAACACTCATCCTGTTCAGACTAACAGAGGTCTAACACTCATCCTCCTCAGACTAACAGAGGTCTAACACTCATCCTGTTCAGACTAACAGAGGTCTAACACTCATCCTGTTCAGACTAACAGAGGTCTAACACTCATCCTGTTCAGACTAACAGAGGTCTAACACTCATCCTGTTCAGACTAACAGAGGTATAACACTCATCCTGTTCAGACTAACAGAGGTCTAACACTCATCCTGTTCAGATTAACACCAGCATGTATAGGTGCTGGATAGACTGATCGATAGCCGTAAGCTTCATATACAAATATTCAGAGATGGGTTAAATTGAAATTCTATGATTCAGCAATGAAATGCACTGGGACCTCGACCCGGGCAATTAAGCCAGACTAACTGTTTACGACAAATCGTGCAATTGTTTATAACACACAAAAAAATTGTGTAAAATCAAAAGAGACGCATTTGTCACACAAAAAATGTGACTATTCACAAAAAAAGCAAGATCGTGTGATTTCACACGAGGGAGTCTTGGAGTGCACCTTCGAGCATTTTTTTCCTATTATCATATATATATATATATATATATATATATATATAATTGTTCAGACCCTCTTGAGGGGAGAGGAACTATATACTCAAATGGGTTTTTTTTGTTCAGACAATTTTGGCCGTTCGATAAAATAATCGTAGAGAGTTATGAGTGGTATCATTAGACAGCCCGTCAAGTGTGGAATATTGATTTAAAAAAATTTTCCCCATTTTAGTTTTTTATAGGGAGTTATCGAGGTTTAAAGTTTTGTAAACACTAGATGTATTTCAGCTGTTATTCACATTTTTGAACAAATTTTCGTCAATTTTGACAAACTTTTCGTTAGTTTTGCCAAAATATGTTAATATTGTTGACTGTAGTGTTATAGATTTTATCTCTAAAGATAGAGGAGGGTTGTTGAATTAATCGATTTGAGTTTTTTTGCTAAAATTTATGCTAAAATTTTCAAAATTCAGATACTTTTCGTCAAAAATGGGACCAAAATTGCTTTTTTAGCCCACTTGCTTCAAATTTGCTGGAAGTAGACACCTTTAAACTGCGGCTGTATACTCCTTAAGTTCAACAAAGGCTTGCTGTACTACCGCTTGCTTTAAGAGTCTTCTGGAATTGTAATTTTGTTAATTTTTTGCAAATTCAAACTCGATAATTATACAAAACGCATTATTTATTTTTCACAAACTGAAAATTTTTTTATATAAAGTTGACCTATATTTTAACCATTTCAACAATTGAGTTTGTTGTTAGACGCGCAGAATTATCTGTGGTTTTTATAGTTTTATGTCTCTGACAAATTATTTTCCTAAAAATTTTATGGAGTTCTATCGTTTTGCTTTCGTTTCCTATACTTTTTGTAGCCCAATGATTAAAGTCCCCAATTTTTGACAAGTCCTTTTAAAAGAAATTATTGTTGGGAAAATGCAAAACGTTGGGAAAAGGCATATCTGGATATGTTAATTGTTTTTGTTGAAAAAATAATGCTGTTTGAGCATAGACACAGTTGCCTCGCTAAACTTTGTGATTGTTTTCTGGATTTTGCCTGTCCTTTTTTTTGTTGTTGTGCGCCTTATAGCCGATAACGATAGGTCTTAATTGCTTCCCCAGGACATACAACTCAACCTAGTTAATGATTTCAGCTTGATTTCAGTCTGTAGCTGTTAATCACTTTCAATTTAAATTTAAAAAAAAATTCATCTGTCTATATTTTGCTCTTATTTTCGTCACCATGTAACTCAATAACACTCATTAGTCTTAATTATTTTGTTGATTCAAATTTTTTTTCGCGCTAGGTTACAGTTTGTGACTGATTGCTTCGACCATTTATTTTCATAAAAGTCGTGATTTCTATGATGTTCAATTTTTGGGTTTCGTTTTGATGTCTAAGCAGTCCTTTTATAACGGAGACTTGCTGATTTTAAGTTAAGGTGAAAAAATTGTATACAGTTCTTGCCAGTAACATTTTATATTTAAAGTGCCCAGATCAATGTCATGTCGTAAAATTGTTTGAAGTTTTGGCTTCTTTATGTATTTCTTTCTTTGTGGGCCCATCATTAACAGGTCTAATTGGCTCCCTGAGGTGTTGAAAATCAATCCATCGCTTTTGGTTGCAATCCCAAGTCTGCTATGACTTTTTAAAATATTTTTTTTCAGAAACAAAATTAGTTTTTGAGCTTCGTCTTTTTTAATAGTTTTTCGGTCGACAGGTAGGTCAGTCTTTGTAAACACAGGTCTAGACCCCTTTCCAGTGAGCTATATTTTAATCTTTATAACGTTTTTAGCTTTAAACATTTGTTTCTCGTTTTTGTTACTACTGTTACTACTGTTAGATTTCATAAAATGTTAGATTTTTATACATTTGTACATATCAAAGGAGTTTTGGTTTGTTTGTGAATTTTAACAATAATCGTTAATCCCATTGGTATTGAGATTTTGCGCAATCGAACATTGTATAATGACATGTCTCAATTGCTTCCTATGTAGATAAAAAAGAACATTTGAAAGGTTTCAGGTGATATCTAATGACATTAATAACTGTGAAACTAAAATATAAAAGTATTTTTTCACTTTGCACCTTTTGCTCTTTTTTGACTTGTTAGCCAATCGCATTGGGGACAAATCTCATATCTTTTCTAATAAAATTTAGGTTCAATTGTTTTGTTTTGGTTTTTATCTGATGCGAGTTTGATTTTATTATGATTTTTTATTATAGACATCGAGTTTTGGTCTTAAATAATCTTTGTTGTTTGATTTTCATTATTGTGTTTTCTAGTAGTCCTATTATCAACAACTTTCATTGGCTCTTCAGCGTGGCTTTTTTTTATTTCATTGGTTGTGTTTTGAACGATGTGTATGTTTTTGAAAGTTTTCTATCTCTTCATCATTTGGTAGTCAATTAAGTCAAGAATGTGGATGAGCGGGGTCGGAACATTATGTGCGTACGCACATTACCGAGTCTCCTTGTTCAATTGAAACTCCACGAAAATGGCAAAAAAGGGGCATAAAATGTTATTTTGTTAAATAAATTGCGATATACTTTAACTTGTGAATTTGACCCTAGTAACATTATGTTGTTTCTCCAAGCAGAAACTGTAATTCAATTCTTATTATTTCTCGCAACTACAGAACTGCTAATAGCTTTATAGATGACTGCATATGGCGGTGGAGATAGTTTGTTAATAAATAGTTTGTAGGATCTGCAAAAGGTAGTTTTTGCGAAGACATGAAATTTTCAAGGTCCAAGTGTAGCGAAATACAATTTTTTTTAAGTTATTTGACAAATTTCAAGTAATTTCAGAGGCTGTTGGTTGGTCTAATTTGCAGATATATTTTCAAACTTCACAATCACTTTATATTATCAATTTGATCATGCAAATAAAGTTGCTATTCAGATTTTTTTATAATATTTTGCAGTCCAGACGATACAAAATAATCTTGATTCTAATGAACGACTTAACTAACTATTTAAGTCAACCTTTGAAATTATTCTTATTTTTGCAAAGCCAATCAAAGATCCGTAACCAAATTATCGAATAACTCCAATTGGTTGAGATTAAAAATTGTCAACATTAAAGAACTATAATTAACTGTACACAGCTATTTTTCAGATTCGTAAAAATTTTCAGAAACAGAAAACACTTTGATGAAGAGTAATATTTGTTGATTGTTCGTTTTCTCGTCTTCAGGCAAAAAATGATTATATTTATCATGAAAAAAATGTTGTGATAGAATTTTTGGCCAAAGATACAATTTTTCTTTTTGAAGAATCCCCAAATTTGTTGGAAAAAAGTTGAAATGAAAAAATTTTTGAGGTCAGCCTATCGAATTTCCGAGTTTTTCTCGCTCTATTTCTTCTCTTAACTTTTTGTCTTTTTCTTCAGCTTTCTGCTTTCTCTCAATAAACTAACTAAGATTTTGAGCAATCTTTACAGCCTCTTGATTTTTTGCCTGTTCTCTCACAATTCGGGTCATTCTCTCACAAGCACAATTTGTCGGCATCTATTTTGTTCCTTCTCTCGGACCTGAGTCTCAAGATATTTCAGTAATGAATCACTTAAATTTCATAATCGATTTTACTATTGCCAGAGTTCTCATCATGGCTTTTTACAGACTTTTCATAGTAAAATTCAGAGTAGAATTCTGAATCTGTATGAACATAATGAACTTCAATTCTGTAGTTCCCACGAACATCATGAAACTTTTGTCTGTTTTTGAACGGAACAGAATGAAAAACTGGATTCAACTGGGACTTGGAAAAAACGCGATACGCAAATTGCAAAAAATAATTCAAAAGATTAATTTTGAAAAATAATTCAAAAGATTAATTCAATTACAAAAATAATCAAAAGATTAATTTTGAAGAACAATTCATAAGATTAATTAAGTTGCAAAAAATTAATTCAAAAGCCAAGAGGGACGTGTCCCAATTTGGCTGGTTGTTCTGGAAAAAGAAACTTTACCACCACACTTCGAGAGTGACCTGCAAATATCTGACTGTAAATATGTGAAAGTGAATGTGACCTGCGACTGTCATCTGATATTAGGGGAAGTGAATTTGAAAGTGAAAATGACCTGCAATTGTGATCTGATACTTGATCTCTCTATTTTTGTCCTGAAAATTCAATTAAACCTTATGAAAAACTGAAAACATGATGTACTACTATTTTTTAGAAAAAATTTTATGTTTTTGATTTCTGTTTCTTAAACTTTTTATTCGCCTACTATTGTTTATGCTAGCTCTTTCAACATTTATATTTGATTTTTTCATATTTTGGAATATACTTGCTGTTCTGTAGTCTCAGCGTATATTTTTATCTTCCGTTCATCTCTCAGCGCTCTTCTCTTAACTCTTCTCCATCTCGTAGCTAGTCGCCCAAAATGTCTGCGTTCTCTTCTTTCTTTCATCTTACCAGCTATTCCCACAAAATTGCAGCACATGGCTATATCTCCTCAAATTCTGCTCTTTCCTCAGATTTATGCATATTCTCGTTTCTTACTCCACCCTGTCTTTGCATTTTGCCCTTTTATCCGCTCTCCTTGCGATAAATTTCAAAAAAATCAATAATCGAAGTCAATAAAAAACTAATAAGAATTCAAGACTTAATTTCTTGAGATCAGCAATGTATCGGAACAAAGTCGATATAGCAAGCAAAATCCTGTTTCGGTACAGGAAATCCAAATTTTTGTATTTCACAACGTATAAGACTCAACGTATAAGACTCAACACCTATAAGGCTGATAAGACTCAACGCATAAGAGAAAAACGTACGTAAGATTTACTGCATCAGACAACTAGCAAGGTTGTCGGCCAAACGTAATTGATGCTCTTTTCAAGGTCGGAATAGGTCAAAAATGCTATTAATTTGACCTCTGGATTCCATTTATATAAAAAAAAGAGATTTTTTCCCACAGGTGTTTGAACCGCAACCTCTAGATTAAGGGCCCTAGGTCCTAACCATTAGGCTATATCCCAGTTGTAACAATCTGTGCGAACGCACAAGTAATATGCTCTTTCATTTACGCTTACAAGCAATTGCGTCAGCAACACCTTTTTTTCTCAACATACTGCATTTCTGAACATTCTGAACAGTTTATTCTTCCTCTCGTCAACATGATTTTGCAATCTGCTCTTTCTCTTAGCCTCTTCTTTAAATTCTCAAAAGTTTTACTCCAAATCTCTCATTGCGTTTTTTTCTCATTGTGTTTTTTCGCATTGATTTTCGATAAATGATCGAACCTGCTGCTAATTCCCTCAGCAATAATTATTGTTTTTTTTTGTTCCCTTCCTCGATAATCAGCTCATTTGTTGTAAATTCTTTCCCTATTCTCTTTTCCCATTGCTCATTTTCACTTTAAAATGCCCATTCTCTCAAAATCCCGCGCGATATTCTTTCAGAGATTTTTGTTCATTTTCTAGGCAGTTTTTTGGTTCAGTTTGCTTTTTTTGTTGCGTATAGTCCCTCAACACGCTTTTCTATCGCTTATGTTTTTACTCACTCTTTTATTTTTTTTCTCGTTATCAAGCAGTCTGACATTCTGCTTAACTTTTCAATTTTCCACTCAGTATCTCAAATCACTGCTTCTCTCATTTACGGACCCATTTTTATCTTAGTTTCTCTTTTTTATTTAGTTTCTTTGCTCATTTTCTCAGTGTTGTGCTGGTTATTTCTGCATATCGCCCATTCCCTCCATTTTCATTCATTATCTGAGCAATGTTATCCTCTTAATTTTTTCCCCATTTTTGACTTTTTCAGATCAACTCATTTTTTTTACTTTTCAACCTGAATCTCACTTTCCATTTTCATTTCAATTTTGACCAATAGTTCTTCAATGTACTAAATTTTTCTGCTAACTCGTAAAAGGGTGAAAATAGAGAGTAAACATTTAATCCGAAGCTTATAACTAAAAAGATGTCCCTAATCTACAAAATTTTCTTCCTTTTCAAAGACGATAAGATTAACAGCGACTTTAACCGACATAAATTTGAGTTCCGAATTTTCACCGGTCACCGATAAAAAGTGAAAGAAAGTGTTGTGAAAATGCGAAAAAGACTGATTTGCATCCAAATGTCTCAAATTAACAATGTCATCAATATCCAGTGGATTTCATCGTACAATTAGGCAAAATTGCAGAATTAAAAGCTTCACATTTACTTCCTAGGAAAATGTTCAATATATTCCCGTACCTGTGTCGCTCCCTTTTACCTGTGAATTTGCTAAGACTGCTCAAAATATAGTAAAAACTAAATTTTCAATGCAAGTTACTACTTCAGTAGCCGACGATGAACTTTTTTTACAGGAGGCCATGATCACCTAAATTTCAGCGCATTTCTATGTAAGTTTTTGCTATGAGTTTTTTTTTTCAAAATCAGCGCATATCAGAGCACTTACATAACTTTCGGAAAATCCTTAACCCGAGTTTAACTTCAGATAAAGGAACGAGTTACAAGAATCATGGACATGGCCAACCTCGTCTTCTCAACTCTGAAACGAGTCAGACTTCATTTGGTGGTCGTTGATATCCATATATTCACAGAGGAAACAGACCCACACAAAAATAACGATGTTTCATTGGATGACCTGATAGAATGGAGAAAGGCTCAGTGGGATATACAACCAAAGAGTGACGGCGTGCTGAACTTCATTGCCAAGACTAGGAAAGCCACCGGCTATGCGGGCATGGCCACAGTTAATTCTGTGTGCCGAAAATGGGCTGGTTAGTTCTTTCCAAATCTCAATTAATTAATTTACTTATTAGTCATTTAGTTTTCAATTCCCAGTCTCAGTAGCCTCGACCACGCATTTCACGTTGGCCAATTTTGCTGGAACTCAAAACCGCAGAAAATTTGAACTGCAGTTGAACATTATTCTAAAAGAATAATTTGACGAAAGATTTCAAGTCTTAAGTTCTCTGGCCTCAAATGTGTCATCATTATATCATTGATGCCCAACTCATTAGAGAACATCTATGCAATATTAAGGATCTTAGCCCGAAACAGACCTTCAATGGTTAAGAGAAGAAGTAACAAAACAAAAAGGATCAAAGAAAAACAACACACAAAACTATAAAAACTCAGAACTGATATATTTATCTTGAACGCTTGTATCATCCATTATTGAATCAAATAAGCAAAATGATTTTCTGAGTATACTTAGGGCGACCAATGCGACTTTCTGACGCCCAACGAAAAAGACAAAGGATCTAAAATTTCCTTCTCGAAGAATTTTTTTCTCGTAAAAAGCGTAGAGAAGGAAATTTTAGAAAACACCCAACCATCCCATGCAACACCCGGGAAAACACCCATTCCATCACGAGACGAGCTTCATATTTGACTGGACTTTCTTGTTTCATTATTACAATTTATCTTTCCCTGTTATTTTTTTCGACCGTTTGATTATTCACCCCTTTCTTGCGACCTGAGAATTTTTTCCGGATATGACCAAAATTTACCGCCAAAATTTCGATGTTTCAACAATATTTTCTTCTTGCGTTTTCCGGTAACCCCGACCGAGCGCTTTAGTCTCCGTTCCCGATTTTACGAAACGAGGGTTACACACGAGTGTACGAAACACGTTCATCAACAGCGTTCTCTTTGTTTTTATGTTCGGAAAAGTAACGACCTTACTGTGAAATATATGTTTTCTTCAAATGGTATGTACAGTCGGCATTGATAAGGTATTCAGGTAGGTTTCGGTTTTTTCAGTTAGCTTTCTCTGGTGGTATCAGGTAGGTTTCAATTGTATCCGGTAGGTTATTGATTAGGTATCAGGTAGGTTGTGGGTAGTCCCAGGTAGGTATATGGTAAACTTTTAGTTTTGAGCTAGGTTTTCCGATAGGTTTCTCTGGTGGTATCAGGTAAGTTTAGGTGGTATCAGTTAGGTTATTGAATAAACATCAAATAGGTTCCAGGTAGGCATATAGATATTCTTAAGCATTCGGTTAGGTTTTCAAGTAGGCTCCTCTGGTGGTATCAGGTAGGTTTCAGTGGTATCCGGTAGGTTATTGAGTAGGTTTCAGGCAGGTTGCAGGTAGGCCCAGGTAGGTATTTGGTAGATTTTAGGTATTTAGCTAGGTTTTTTCGGGTAGTTTTTCATTTTGGTTTCTGGTTAGGTTTCAGGTAGGTATCTAGTAGATTTTAGGTAATCAGCTAGGTTTTCCAGGTAGGTTTTGCAGTTTCTAACAGACTTGCTGACAAAGTTTCATAGCACTTTGAAGAAAGACCGGTGAAAGTCAATGGTTTTTACTAGAACTGGAAAGTCTACAGGAAGTAACAACCAAACAATGATCTCCTCATTTTTGCAGACACAGTACTCAGACGACAAAACCGAAAGTCACGAGCAGGTCTCTGAAGATCCCCAATTAAAATGTCTGACCAACTTAAAGTTGATGTACGAAAGTGAAATCTAGTGGTGCATCGAATTTATTACATCCGGCATTGACTGCGGCGAGGACTCAGAAACAGTCCAGGAAACTCTCCAAGTAATCAAGGAACTTCAGGCGAAGTACGACTTTACAATTCAAGAACTTTTAGACAAAGCGCCATCATCTTACGCAGAAACTCTATGCTCTCATTTGAGCAAACTCAAATCCAAGATACGGAAGACAACTTCCGCATACCGAAAATACAAAAAGGTTCTTGTGTCCGCGCCACAAAGCAACCAAACAAATAACATCCAGAGGGTGACCTTTGACGACAGCAGACATCAAACTCATACTTAACTGTCCTTAACGGCCAACATTTTCTCAGCACCCGCTTAATACGGTTGTTACAGTGAGTCCTTCCCTAACAATGCTGCAACCAGCAGCTTAATGGGAGATTCAAACACACTTTTGCCGCCCGCAAATTTGTCGGAATAACTCACATCTGCTGACGTATCAAGCTCCAGCACCATCAACAATGCCTTGTCTGGAGTTGCCTTTGGTGGCTTCAATACCATTTCCGCAAAACCACACGGCGCATGTCCTTTATTCCATGCTTCTCATCAGGCGGCTCAAACTTCTGTTTGACTTCGCCAATCAGAACTTCGCAACCATCATTTACACTTCCAACATTTGGTATTGGGCCACAGACTCCCACCGCAATGTCTTCTTGTTTTCAGAAATTGGTTCCGAAGATACAGGCGACAAAATGGAACAAGCTTTCAACACCAGTCCGCTTGGAATGGAATAAGCACGTTTTGGAAAGAAGTTTACTTCAAGCATCTCTGAAAGAGCTTTCGGAGTGGCTTTTAATTTATGCAAAAGGCTTGCCGAGATCTACCCACTTCTTTTGCATCAGCTCAACCTCCAAGCGCTCATTCAAAGGCCTCTAACAACCTTTTGAAGCAACCGGATCAGCAAGACCAATTCAATCGTCCGTCCAACAGATCACACCAGGATCAACGCATAAACCCGTCAAATAGCTTTCAACCAAGCCCTGCGAAAGGTGTCCCTTGTCCAAATAGTTGTAGCTGTCAGTATTCATACAAATGTTCTCATTTCCAAGATCTGTATCCGCTCGAGAGACGAGAACACGTGAAAAAAATTAAAACCTTGTTTCAAGTGTTTGGATATTCACCATGTACAACAATGCACATCAAAAAAAAATTGTCGCTCTGCAGACTGCGGAAAAAAGAACCACACAATGCTCCATGAGATCTTCATTGCAAAAAATCAAGAAAAAAGAT
Source organism: Convolutriloba macropyga (assembly GCF_964194025.1). Classification (NCBI taxonomy): domain Eukaryota; kingdom Metazoa; phylum Xenacoelomorpha; order Acoela; family Convolutidae; genus Convolutriloba; species Convolutriloba macropyga. Next base: position 8,272 of record NW_027452402.1, on the reverse strand, counting down.
CGTCTTCAACAGTTTAATGGTTTCAATGGCATGGCACAGGTCAAATTGCTTTCTTAACAGTTCAACTGTCTAACGGGGAGAAAACGTTTGAGACATATGCTTATCTCGACAACGGAAGTTGACAGAGCCTCCTCGTCCAATCCGCAGCTCCGAATCTAGGTATTGATATGTACACTTTTAGCAAGATGCCTATCAGTGGCCACCACACAACAAAAGAAACAGATTGTTCTCCAGTGTCTTTAAAAATTAAACCTTATCAGTCTAATAAATTACCAATCTTTGTAAACGAAGTCTTGGCAGATCCCGATTTGAATATGAACCCTGTTAACACTAATGAGTTGAACAAGCTTTGCAAGAAAATCGAACATCTCAATCACATTTCGTTCCCTAATGTTGATGACAAGAAAGTCTCAATAATCATCGGCTTGGACAATCTGGAACTGATCCATTACAGTAAGGTGATTAAAGGCCCGAAAAACACGCACTGGGTTGAAGAAACTCCTCTAGGACGGATATGTGCAGGTAAAAATAGCGTCACAGCAGACGAATAGAATCCAGTGTTGAAAACACAAATCAACTCTCATCTTCATCTAGACAATGAACTTTTCACAAAAGTACAACAGTGGATGAAAATTGAGAACTACGGTATAGCTTCATCAAAAAAGGCTATGTCTAAAAATGATGAGGAGGCTCTGCAAATCTTTGAGTCGACTACAAAATTGTCTGATGGTCACTACGAAATAGGCTTTCTTTCGAAGGAAAACGCCAATTTACCTAACAACAGATGGGTAGCAGAAAAAGAGTTAAAGCAATTAAACAAAAAGCTCTCATCGAAACCAGATCTACAAAATAAGTATGGGGAGATGCTCCAGAAAGATCTTTAAGATGGTTATGTTGTCAAAACTGATCCAGCTACAGACAAAGAAGCAGCATGTTCTTATCTTCTTTATCATCCCGTTTCAAATGAAAACAAACCCGGAAAAATCAAGAGAGTCAAAAATGCATCCAGTCTTTTTCAAGGGTAATCCTTGAATTCGAACCTTTTGAAGGGAACCTATTTGTTGAGTAATTTTGTGGGAGTCATCTTAAGATTCCGTGGCAATTTCAGCAGATATTGAGCGAAAGTTTATGCAAATTAAGGTGGTTCCCTCTGATTGTGCGTTTGTTCGGTTTCTCTGGAATCACAATGGCAATATCGAAGATTATGAATACACAGGACATATCTTCCGCGCAACATTTTTCCCATGCATTGCGTCCTACGCTCTTTTCGTTCAGCACTTGACAATCAGGACAAATTTCCTTAAATATTACACTTCGTTGAGCGTAATATATACATGGACGCACTATACATTATATATCTCAACAGCAAACGTATATACATTATATCTCAACAGCAAACGTTGAAAGTGCTGTAAACGTTATGAACAGTAACAAAGAGTGCCTTTCACTTGTGGTTTCACCCTCACAAAGTGGAACTCCAATTCCGACGAGTTCTTGAAAAAACGTCGCAAACGAAAATCTTTTGAAGCCCGATGTGCCATCACCTCAACCTCAAAAAGTTTTGGATTTACTGTGCAACGTGAGCACCCAGCACTGACGAGTACATCTTTGGGAAAAGGCTTTTCAAAAGGTTCCTCAATGATAAATTCACAGCACAGAGGAAACTTTTTAAGTTCGTCGCTTCAATTTTTGAAATCCTTGGCGCTATATCCCCTTTAAAATCAGGGTTAGGAAAGTTTTGCAACTGGCTTGGAATCAAGGTCCAGAATGGAACGCACCTCTGGACGTTCAGCAGTTCCCAGACTTTCTTCAATTCAAAAACGAACTTCCCTCTTACCAGAATATCAGCATTCCACGAGCTCTCTTCCGTAGAAACACGAAAATTCAGTCAACAGCTCTTCACACGTTCAGAGACGCTTCAGAGTATGCTCTATCAGCAGTGACTTATCTAAGAACTGAGTACGTTGATAAAACTGTAGATGTAGTGTTCATGATGGGCAAAGCCTGAGTAGCTCCGATCAAGAGGATGACTTTTCCAAAACTGGAGTTGCAAGCGGTGTGTATGGCGCGCAATTAGCTCAATTTATCAAAGAACAGCGAGACTTGGAAATCGAAAATTACTTTTTTGGTCCGATAGTACAAATTTACTCCATTGGTTGAGAACTCCCGAAATGCGGCATCGAGTTTTCGTTGCCAATAGACTAGCAAAGATTCTCGACGTCTCCTCATCTCTCAATTGGCGCTATATCGTTTCATCTGATAGTCCCGCTGATGAGGGATCAAGAGGCTATGATGTTCGACAGATGAAATCAACTCCTCGTCGGTTGAGTGGACCATCATTTCTCCGCTCCGAAGAGAAAGAATGGCCTTGTCAAGATCTCTTTAAGCATCATCCACTTTTTTTTCAATAAAGCCACTGGAAGCCTCTAAACGGTCTACTGAAGGGTGTGTAATAGATATTGCACGTTTTAGCATCTGGAATCGGTTGATAGGAGTGACTGCGTACTGCTTCTTTTTCCACGAACTTTGCAAGATGCGAAGCAAACATTTGGCTCTCTCTCATCATACTTTTGCATACAGGTGCCTGATCCAGGTATCGCAGATTGAAAACTTTGCAGACGAAACATCTGGTCTACGTAAATGCAAGGAAATTTCAATATAAAGTCATTTGAAAGACCCCTTGTCCGTATGTTGACAAAAATGATCAGCTCCGCGCCAAAGGTCAGTTGTCCATGGCAATGGTTTTAGAAACTGCCCGACACCCAATAATTCTTGATGGTCTAAACCCAATTGTGAAGCTTCTCATCAAGAATTTTTACATCGTCAACGCTCACTCAGGAGTTCAACAAACGCGCTGCCTCCTTATGCAATACTATTGGATCTTGAAGTGCCGAGCTGTCGTTAGGCAGACAGTCCACCAATGCAATTCTTTGTCGGCAAATGATACAAGAAATCCAGCAACCTCAAATGTCTGACCTACCATGCGAGCAGTTACCAAGTGGGCACCACGTTGTCTTTACGACGACAGGATTCGACTTCATAGGTCCTTTCCGCGTATCTCAATGTGGCAGAGACGCTACACGCTACGTACTTCTGTTCACCTGCTTGGTGTTAAGAGCAGTCCGCTTGGAGATAGCAGAAAACCTGTCTACAGACTCAACAATGAATTGCATCCGCAGATTCTTTAGTTGCCGCGGAAGGCCAAGAAAATTGCTTTCCGACAACGCGAAATCTTTTGTCAGCTCTTGTTCGGAACCAAAGAAAAGTATCGAAACACTAAGAGCATTAAAGGAATTTGCCTCAAAACTCCATATTCTTGATATTGAAATTGAATGGGAGTTTAATCCTCCTCTTGCACCACATTTTGGTGGTAGTTGGGAAAGCTTAATTCAAGTGTTCAAATTGTCTTTGTACAAGGTCATTGGATCAAAAACACTAACACATGAAACTTCGTCTAATTTCACTTGCGAAATAGAATCTAACATGAACTGCCGTCCCCTCACAAACACTTCGAGCGACATTAATGATCCACCCACTTCCCCTAACACCAAATCATTTTCTTTTGGGCAGAGCCATTGTTAATTTTCCACCTGGTGTTTTTCTGAGAAAAAGATTACAATCTCAAAGTCTTGGAGAACTTCACAATGCTTGGTCAAACATTTCTGGAACAGATTTCTTAGAGAATATCTCCCAAACCAGCAGAAACGTTCCAAATGGATAAAAGATTGTCCCAATTTAAAGATAGACAATCTTGTTTGGGTTTTAGAGGATTTCACGCTTCGAGGTCTTTGGCCACTGGCCAAAGTCATAGAAGTATATCCTGGTTCGGAACAAATTGTGAGATCCGTTAAACTAAAAACAGCATTCGGTGAAAAAGTTTGCCCTGTTGTTAAATTAAGCAAAGTTCTAGTTGACTAATTTTTATCATTGATTCGTACACTAATTCAGAAGGTTTGCCTCTTTGTAAGTTCTGGTATCAGGAAAAGATTATTTTTTCCATGACATTAGTACTCAAATTCTGCCTTTTCTGCTGGTAGAAAAATTGCTACACCGTAGCAACCTGTTACTCCCATCAGAGCGTTCATGCGGATAGCTCAAATTGACCTCCTCATTAAATTTCTGCGGACCCCTAGTTTTGCGGAAATTTTTACCGTTTTTTTGCGTTTATCATCTTAATTACGCTTTTTTTAACCGCTTATTCTCCCATTCATCGTTTTATCGTCGCAAAAACGTTCAATGAAATGCGTAAATTGTCTAGGTTGATATTCTCGCGAAACGTCAGTTATTCGTTTATCTCGAAATTTATTTCTTTGTTAATGGATTATCAAGTTTGTTTTTTTCAACCAAGAATCGTCTTTAATTCTATGGAGTTACTATGCTATTCTTTGCAATCCTGCAAATGGGACCGGATATGTCAAAAATACATCATTGATGCCCAATTCAGTAGAGAACATCTATGCACTATTATGGATCTTGGCCCGAAACGGACCTTCAATGGTTAAGAGAAGAAGTAACAAAACAAAAAGAATCAAAGAAAAACAGTCGGAATTCAATACACAAAAATATAGAAACTGAGAACTGCTTTTTAAAAATCTTTAGCGCTTGTATCATCCATTATTAATTCAAATAAGCAAAATGATTTTCTGAGTATACTTAAGGCGTTCAATGCGACAAAATGCAATCGGAAACAGATCATCTAAAGTGCTCGTTTGCTTCGGAAATTGAGTAAACAATATGCTGAGGAATATTGTCTGTTTATAGTTGTAGATCACGGCTCCGAGCCCTTGTGTTGTATTCATATGCATTCGGTCTAAACCAATCCAACACATTTCAAAAAATGGGTGGGAAAACCACAAAAGGGCATTAAACCACCTTAAACCATGATTAAATCGAGCATCATTAAACCATCTTCATGCCAAGCGATAGATTTGTCTATATATAAAGAACAAGGAGGCTCGCTAATGTGCGCTGATGATGTTTCGACTCGAGCTCATCTACATGTTTTGCTTAATTTTCAACCAAATGAAGAGATAACAAAAATAGATAGTTACATCTGCATCGATAAAAAAAACGTTAAAAAATTTCGTTACATAACCTAACTACTAATTAAACTACATAATGACATGCCCCATTACATCACTCCTAGGGTCTGCCATTAAAAAGACTACGAGATAAAAAAAAACAAAAAAATAAGAAAAAACAAAAACTCCAAGGCAAAAACCCAATATCTAAACTTAAAAGCACCTAGTAACAACGTCAAAATGCAATCAGATAAAACCTTAACTATATAAAGTTACTATTTCCCAACTGAACAGCAGATGGAAATTTTCCTTAACGAGACTAGGTAACAACTCGAAAAAGTGAAGAAATAATGAGGCAAAATTGAAAAATACGATCATTTTTAAACCAAATAATTTCAAAAGTCTTAAAAATCATTAGCTTATAACGAAAAAATTCTGAATAAAAATTATAAAAGTAAATGTGACCTAAAAAACAATTGGACCTTTCTTTGGTTAGACTAAGCCTTGGAAACGGACTAGAGACACAGAAAAACTCGAAAAATTACAAATACTTTGCGAAAGCACAAATTATCCAAGCCATTAAAATCATTAGATAATATCTGAGTAATATGTATTTTTATTTCAGTTTATATTTATACTAAATCAGCTAAAAAATATACTGAAAAAAAATTGTTTGGGCCACATTTGAAAATTATTGGGATCTGTTATTACGCAATTGTGCTAAAGGAAGAGAAAAAGAAACAAATACACAACTCACATAACTTTTTATAAAAACGCATATTGTCCTACAAACAAAACAACAGGTACGTCACATTATCAATAAACATGTCAATTTTTTAAAATACAAGGAAATGTGTGGGACCTCTCGATGTTGAGAATAAATTACAAGAACAACAAAAACTAAAAAAAATTGAAAATTTTTTGAAAAGGTATAATATCAAGAACTTTTTAACCATTCGCTCTAAATTGACTGCTTCGAGTAACACCATTCATTTAATGTTTAATTACAAGCTTAAGAGATAGGTCAACATTTTACGGCTACATGAAGAACAAAAAAGAACCGAAAAAAACAGCAATTCAAATAAATTGAGCAAGAAAAGTGTCGATTGAAAATCCACTAAAAACAGGAAGTTTTAGTAAAATTTTTTTCACTTTCATTTAATTCTATAACAGCGTTGATATGCTTCTTTTTTTAAAATATGACTTCAAAAGATCAACAAATACGAACAAATACATTAAAACCGGGAAATTTTTGAGAAAACCCGTACTATCAATGCCATTAAATTCAAAAGAACTCAACAGAAGCCATTAAATACGCTAGACTATGCCTCGATGCGACGACAAAGATGTTTTTCATCCAAAAGTTATCAATAAAACATTACAACAAATCACTGACTATGAAAGCAACAACAAATACAGTCAAAATCCAAAAGTTAAAGAGAAAAGTGCGAGAAGAAAGTGCCGGGGCCATTTAAACCATATGCTTTTCTCTGAAAACATTATCCATGATCCACTGACCGTCTTCTATAAACCAGCTGGAGCCATCAATACTCAGATAATGTGTTAAGATTTCAAAAGGAAACGGGGTTACGAAAAAAAATACAAGAATTAGAAAAAAAAATATGAAAACTCGTGCATGGAAGTCATAAAACCAATAGTTAGAAGATAGAACTGCTAACTAGACAGATTTTGTCTGAAATAGAAAAAAAAGAGACCTGATATTACTGTGACTGACTTACAGTTCACAAAAATAGGTTTAAGATTGGTTAATGTTCAAAAAAAATTTTCGTAACCAGTTGGAGCTATAAATAAGTCTTAAGACTATGAAAACAACAATATATATATATATATATATATATATATATATATATATATATATATATATATATATATATAGTCAAAAACGTAAACATCAGTAGCAAAGTGCGAGAGGAAAGTGCCGAAGCCAATTAAACCATACGTTTTTCTCTAAAAACTTTGTAAATGATCCAATGAACGTCTTTTTTAAACCAGTTGGAGCTATAAATTTTAACATAATGGGATAAGAATTCAAAAGAAACCAATAATACGAAAACATCCAAAAGTTGGGAAAAATTTTTGTGAAATCTTGGAAGGAAGGGGTTACTGTAATTACTAAGACTGACTTACAAATCAGGAAGACAAGTTTATGATTGGTTAATGTTGAAAATAAAACTCTGAAAATTTATGCTCAAAGTCTTAACAGCCATTAGTTGTCCATTTAAAGCACTAGATAGTTCGCTTAATGCTCAATACGAAACCTATTAAACTTTTAATCAATGAGTCTATGACATAGGACTCCAAAATTTGTGTAAAACCTCAAAATGAAAGTCAAAATTTCAATTAAAATTACAAAAACTCAGAGTTGAAGCAAAAAAAAACATGAGGGATTCCTTGAAGTCATTTTTTTTAAACATTGGGCATCATTTGACTGTTAATGACTTCTGCCATTAACTGAACTTCGATATGAAAAGTGACAAGTCCCAGAGTGACTAAAAAACAAAAAAGATAGGAAAAATTTTCTGAAAAAAACAGCACTTGAATTGAATTCGAATTTTTTTCCTCAATGACTCCTCAAAAGTTATGAAAATCAAAAAAATCTTCTGAATTTTGAATTCCTCGCTGGACGAGCTTTTTAATGATACCACTAATATTTCTCTACGGTGAATATATCGATCGGCCAAAATTGACTGAACAACATGTGGGGTCGGAACAATAACTTAAGAATAGACCATACAGTACTTCCGGAAACGTCTTTTTTAGTTTCCAACCAATTGCTCTCTGTTTTTCTCTGAGTAATGTGTCGGTTGAACTGAATCCCTAGTCGAGACCTGGAAATATTAAAAAAGACCATCTCCGATAGATTTAAGTTATGAAAAGACTGTCCTTGACAGCTATTGGGTAAGAAAAGCATTTGTCTGGACCCAATGTGATGTCCTGGACTTTAACTGGAACTAAAACATACGTCCTGGAATTATGCTCGCGACCGTTATAATGACGTGTTTTCAATGTCTTTCAAAGATAAGGACATGTAGCGAAATTGGTTAAGCATTGGGTAAGATTGGAGAAGGTCACGAGATCGAAACCAGATGTTGTCGGAACTTTTTATTTAGCCTGACTTTTGCATATGAAAAAAAATTGGCTGGACGTATGGAAAGAATTATCCTAGAATTTAGTTTAACTAGGATCCGCGACCGTCTAATTTAATTCAACATTTAGCCTCCTACTTGGAG
>NW_027452401.1:0-79355 GCF_964194025.1 Convolutriloba macropyga | reverse complement strand
ACTATTATGTAAAGTTCGAACCTTGACGCTGCCCATATAGAGTTAAGGGGTTTTGTGCTCGAAGGGCAAAAAAATGCACACAGATCTATGTTTGCGGGCACCGGTTTGTAGCAAAAAAAATCAGATTTAACTCGGGTTTGTCGAATAAATATTCATGTGGATACTGTCTCTTAGACATAAAAGTTATCTTTTTCGGACACTAGCGTAAAAATTTCCGGCAAACAAAAATGAACTTTAAAAGGACGAAGTTGAAAATTTTTAAAAATTCAGAGTTAATTAATCAATTTCAGAAAATATCAAATGTTTCCTTGGCTGAGAAAGTCCATCAAGTCCTCATTCATCTCATTTTATACCTCTGATATCAACATATCTGACCCAAACTCTGGTTAGAATCAAAAACAACGTTATTTGCGTGTGAGCTGGTGCACATTTAACAATGGGCCCACTGTAGATTAGCTCTGTTTTTAGCCTTAGTGGTACAGCGTGGACTAGCATCTTGTCCATCAAACAATTCAAGTTTTCCCACTGGGATAATTAAGGATGCAGTGTCTTTCTCATTCAACAAAAACCAAATCTCTAACTTTTTGCACTTCTAGTTCATCCTTTAATCACTTTTTACTTTTGCACCGACGGAAAGTGCTCATATTTTCAGCTGTTTCAGATAGCTGTAAAGCTCTGCTGCTTGTCTCTGATTATCTTCCAAGACAGTCCTTGAATGCAGCAGTTTTGAAGAATAGACAGCTTGGCCAAAAAAACATTCAAATGTCCGGCAGGAAAAGAAAACGTATTGACGTTAGTGCTTCCAGTTGATCAATTTATTCACCGACTGCTAATAAGGGCTTGCTGTTATGGACAATTAGTTTACAATTCAGAGATAGTATTTTAAAATATAGGTTTTGTTACTTCATCTCCTCTTTGATAAAAAAAAACACTTTTTTGAATTCTCTTGCGGCTCCGACAGATTTTGTTTTATTATTTTATTATATTTCTGCTGGTTGACTTCTTCTGGCAACGTAAGTAGAGATAACCTCGAGACAAGATCAACTAACTTTGAATGAAATTCTGACGTTCATCTCCCGTACCTTGGTCACAGTGAGTTTCATTGCTGTACCATTGATTTTCAATTGTAACCATTACTGTACCAGACAAATAGCAGTATAAATACTTTTGCCAGTCTGCGCAGACTCGATTAGGCAACATCCCAGTCTGTCCTCTTTCTTCGCAGCATCATTTACATTATTGGTTAACACTGCACAGAATGTTTCAGATCAGACTGTACATACAAAGAACTAACAGACTGTACATAGCAAATTTTGAAAATTTCGAATGACTGATATCATGCATGAAATTTTCAACGTGTCGATACCCGGAGCTGCATTCTAGCTGAACTTCTACGAACTACACCACAATTAACTCACACATCGACATCCACTGGATTCCGCCGACCTCCGACCTCCACCGACTTTCACCGACTTCCGCCGACTTCCGCCGACCTCCGACCTCCGCCGACCTCCGCCGACTTCCACCGACCTCCACCGACTTCCGACATCCGCCGACTTCCGCCGACTTCCACCGACCTCCGCCGACTTCCGACCTCCGCCGACTTCCATCGACCTCTGCCGACTTCCGACCTCCGCCGACTTCCACCGACCTCCGCCGACTTCCGACCTCCGCCGACTTCCACCGACCTCCACCGACTTCCGACATCCGTCGACCTCCGCCGACTTCTACCGACCTCCGCCGACTTCCGACCTCCGCCGACTTCCACCGACCTCCGCCGACTTCCGACCTCCGCCGACCTCCACCGACCTCCGCCGACTTCCGACATCCACCGACCTCCGCCGTTTCTACCTGAATGACGTGAATGCACCAATGTATTAAGCCCGTGGGGTGTCAACCCCAGTGTTAATCAGTGTATTTAAGTTAACATTTTTCCAGTGTTTGAATAGTAGACTCAATGGTCTTCATATGTTGTGTATTTCAGATTTGATTGAAACTTGTGCTTGATATTTGTGTTGTTGACTCGAGACTTTGATTGAATTGTTGTGTATCGATATGGAGCAGGTCGTTATAACCGTTGAGTTGCATGAATCCATCATGAAATGCCAGCAGGAAGTTATGTTTATAGTGGCTGATCAGGAAACAAAGTCATGTCATGGTATTGTTACGGTCAGGAAGGTGTTTGACATTGACAATGAGAGGATGGATCTTGTACGCAATTTGCGCAAAAGACGGGCACCTGCGAGTAGTGTAGTGGTGGTGAATGAACGCAAGGGGAAACGGTTTGAGTGCGGGTTTTGTGAGTATGAATCACGTGCGCAGTACATTACTGCAAGGCACGTTACCTGCGTTCACCAGAAAAACATCAGGCCCACTAAATGTGACCTTTGCCCGTTCAAAACGATATATTCAGCAAATCTAAAAAGACATCATCAAAGAGTTCATAATTCTGTCAGTTTGAAATTGAGGTGTGAGTCAAAGTCGTCGGAGTCGAGGTTGTCGGGGTCAATGTCGTTGAGGTCAAAGTCGGGGTCAAAGTCGTCGCAGTCAATAACAAGCTTAAAGTCATCTACAAAATCATATTCAGTTGTTCCATTAAATTAGTGTGAATGATACTTGTTTTTTTTACTTCTTTGTTTTACTTTATATTTTGTTTACTGGATTACCTGGTTACTGGAATACCTGACAATTATTGATCGTTATAGTTTTAAAATCACTGACTCCTGATTTTTGGGTTTGTATAAATCGCCGTTTAGCTGATCCTGCTTTGATGACGCCCAAAAAGTTGACTTAATGATCTTCTCTACTGAAATGAAATCATCTCGGGCTTAACCGTTGCTTATTATTGTCATTCTAATTGTTGATAAATGGCGCTAATGAAAGTTGACTTATTGATCTTCTCTACTGAAATCAAATCATCTCGGGCTTAACCGTTGCTTATTCTAATTCGCATTTGCTTGTCATTTATCGCATTTGCTTATCATTTATCGCATTTGCTTATCATTTATCGCATTTGCTCATCATTTATCGCATTTGCTTATCATTTATCATATTTGCTTATCATTTATCGCATTTGCTTATCATTTATCGCATTTGCTTATCATTTATCGCATTTGCTTATCATTTATCGCATTTGGATCGACCAGATTTAACAACGAGGAACTGTTCCATTTAATCATGTTATACACGTGATCAAAATTTAAAATTATTTAATCTTTTTTTACAGCCCTGTTTACGATTGTGTCGGTGGTCGCCGAGTTGACGACCTTAAAGATCTCGTCCATGATGCAAGGAATTATACTCACATTTTTGTTATAGTGGGTGATAACGACGCTAAAACAATGCCGGTTTCTTATATTTATCGAAAATTTGTTGAGTTTCGTGATGCGGTTTGGCCCACAAAAGTAAAATTTTCTGGGAATCTGAGATGTAAGGATTTGCCACCTCAGTTAGTGTCTAAGAATAATATGTTTCTACGAAATAAACTTGAGTCCCAACTTAAAGGAACCAGAGTGGTTAAACGCGAGGACTTCGATGATAATTTTGGGTACCATTTTGATAAATATGGTGAAGATCTTCGCCACCTTGGTGTTTTAATATTATCTGTGTTCAATGAGTTCTGTTATGTGTAACTGAAATGTTGAGTTTCAAGTAAACGCTAAATCAGTTCTTCTGACAAATTTGTTTTCCCCTTAGAACCTACTTTTTGTTTAATTCATTTTATTTAATGGACTCCAGGTTCTGCTGCTTTGTTTTACCATTTCAGATTCATGTTTTGATGTTCTGAGTTTGTGTTAATGTTCCGTGTGACGTCCGTGACGTTTGACATCTTTCCCGTTCGATTCGAAAAGATGGCGCATGATGATGGCGCTTGGAGCTGCCTGCGGCAAATGTTGGGAAAAGATCACCTGTGACAGGCGAAGTCGATTTACATGCAGATTATGACCTGAACAATTACAGAAAGAAGGGAAAGAGGATATGAGTGGGGACATTTAAACTATTTAATGTAATGGACATCACGTATTAAATGGACATGAATTCCATATTCCATATTTATATATGACATGTACTTATAATTTCATGCGTTTATAAATTCAAACAATTTACCAGAGCTTATTCTTTTTGCATGAGAGAGGGAGCAATTTATTTGACCGAGCAGCCTGAAACAACAACTTAAAGCCCCTACCAGATCAAAAAGCGGCAATATTTAGGCAGCAATTAAGCATGAATTAACAAAATGTGCAGAGAGAGTTTTGGCGGTAATTACTTGTGTGCAGATCAAATTTAGGCGGTAATTACTTATACACAGACAAAGCATAGTCGGCAATTATTCATGCGCAGATATCATTTAGGCGGCAATTATTCATTGGCAGATAAAACTAAGCCGTAATTTACCCCTGCAAATAGAGTCAACAGTAAAACTTTTTCATGCTCGTAGGATTTACTATGAAATTTTATCTGTAATTTCCCAAAAGTGACATGAACATAGTAATGGTAAGACAAAAAAACAGACTGCAATTTTCAATGATTCAGCGCTGATTTTTGCTGCAAGCAAGGTACGGGCTCCCACAAACTTCCTTATATTTATCAGCAATAATTTTACTTCCATGTTTTAGATACCTAAAGGAAACCCGTACCTTACTTTCAGCTGAATTCAGTACTGAGTCAGAGTCTAATTCAGGTCACATTTTGCACTGAATTTGTCTGATTAAGAGCAAATTCAATTGTTCATTCTGAATTATCTTCTGATTCAGAAGAATACAGAATACTTTCTCTGATATTTTCTCTGATTCAGAGAAATTCAGAGATCACTTCACAGTTGGTTCTGATATCCTTCTGAATCAGTACTAAAACTTGAAATTTCTCTGAAAGTGTTCTGAATCAGTACTGATTGTTACTGAGATTTAGGTACGGGAAGCTACTTCTGTGTTTGTGACTGGTCTGACAACGCGACTAGTCTGTGGAATGGATGACTATACTTATTTGTTGGACCGAAACACGATGAGTTTTTCACAATTTCAAGCATTCATGATTTAAAGGTTAGAACAATTTACCGACCAGACTTCCGAATTTGTTTTTTAAAAATATTCTTAGTAGGTATTGGAATACTTCGTATTTGTATGTCATCTATGCTTCAAATTTGAGACAAATTTTGACTACATGACAAAGAAGGCTGAAAAGCATAAGAAGCATGGAAAGATAAGAAGTTTGGGTTGCATTTCTATATCTGCTCAACGCAGCTTCGCTTTAGCTCCCAAAACACCTTATTTTTCAAGAAAAGAAACTAGCGAATCAAATTCACTGACCGTTTGAATCCCGGTTCTTCTCAGTACTCTCACCCGCTTCTCAGTGCTCATACTTTTATTGAAAAAATTTACTCTGAAGTTTAAAGTAGTCCTAAAAGAGTAACCAAACAATAGTTCCTCCAAACAAGGATCCGGACAACTATTCTGTTCACTCTTTTTTAGTAACGACTGAAATGCGTCAAGTTTATGAATGACACATCAGTGTGAGCCCCAATTTTTAAAAAAAATGTAAAACTATCAAACGGGACCTTTCTCCAGCCATTGTTGAAATTCAGTCCTACCGACACCTTTGGTCCCAATATCTCTAAAATTCCGACTCCAGAGTTCATGATTTTACTTGTATATTGTTGATATTTCAAGATTTCAAGTAACTTTGTTTGCAAAATAGGTTCTTTTTTTTAAAAAAAAAATCTGGATTGAATCTAGTGTCTAACAATCGTTGAGTGCAACAAAGTGTAAATTTTATTAAAAAAAGGTTCTTGTCGTCTTTCATGATCAGAACATTTATCCTCATGGCATCACATTTTTCAAGTGACCACTGATTCTAATTCCAGTTCTGAAATTAAGTACGGTTTTTATCATTTTAATGGAGAAAAGATACTACTTTTTTGCTGGCAGATATTTTATTAACAATGTAAACAACTGCACGAAATGAATCTTCAGAAAATAATTTGAACACCTGTAGATCGATTTCAATAGCTTCGATAAATGGCTTACACCGCCGTAGTACTTCAAATGGAACCCAGCATTAGGTTTCGATACTTATACTGACATTGACAACATTGACATTATAGCTAATATTTGAAGCCCGATGTTAACTTCTTCTTTCAAACTTTGCTTCAACTTTCGTAGAAACAAGCCGCTGAAATTCTGAGAAGATCAAATATGCTGAAAGATAAGTGACTCTTTGATTCCTAAGTTGTGCTTTTTAAATACTTTGTATTTATCCAGCACATTGCTCTACTTGAGTCTCAAGGATATCAATGGTTTTTCGCGTTCTGTTGCAAGCATGCAAGTTAACGCCAGTACCTGAAGTTCGTTAAGTTCAAATGGATAACTTTTTCTTTGAAACGAAAAGAAAATTAAAGTTTACCCTTGTACAAGCTATATTGGTTGACTTGACTTGGGTAGAGCAATTCTGCCTTTTTCTCTTGTGCACATTTTTGCGTTGCAACCTAGGAAAAAGGGTGTGTGAAATTCGTGCGCCGAATATAAATCTGTTGAAAGTTACAAAGTTATGCAAATAGTTCTAGTTTTTAGCTATGCAAAAACACACAGGGAAAATTTAGATTAACTGAAAATTTACCTCTAAATAGAATGTGAAATGATTTTAGTTGCGAGTCCTGTACGTGATTTTTTGTTTTGAAAACCTTTCAAAATCTTTTCAAACCCTTTTTCTTTCTGGCGACGTATTGAAATACAAAACCAACAGTTCAATTAGATATGAGACCATCATCTTGTCCACAACTTCATTGGACTGAAAAGGCCTAATAAGGTATGCAACATTGTGAACAATCTTCAACGCCTCTCTTGGATTGAAGCTTTGCTAATTGGGCCCTATCTACTTTATTTAGAATATTTATAAGTATTTGTGAAAAACCAATAATTTTGAGTGAAGACGTTTAAAAATAGGAGTCAAACTGTGTGCTGAAGATTTGCCACTTTTCTATCGCTAAAAGATTTTGCAAAAACTTTCACACACCTGGAAAACGATTATTCCCTGAGACCTCAACAAGAATTTTGCATACTGCAACACATAAGTTACTCAATAGCCAACAAGTTGACTGGAACACGTTTTGTGCTGTGCGCAAGGCCAGACGAAAAACTATTTTTTTATCTCTAGTGGAGTTTGTCAAAAGGTTCTATCTGACAGCTCAGATCTTCGAGAACTTAGAACAGTTTTCCCGAAGCAAGCAGAGCAAAATTCAAGCAACAATTACTGGGCGCAATTTTTCAGATAATGAGCACAGCTAGTCTAGATATACTAAATATCAACTTCAAGGGACATCAAGGCATATGTATCCACACAAGACACGGTCTGATCTGCAATTAGTTTCAACTTAAATAAAAAACAAAGTTAAAATCTCAGACAGTTTACGGGTTTCAGAAGTCAGATATCACAATTAAGAGAAGAACAAAACGATCCTCAAATCAGCAGAGGCCCAATCTGTCTTTTCGAGGTCTTGTTAACAACAGAAGAAACTTAAGCGGAGAGTTCAAAAACGTCTCCACTAGGCAGCATAAGTAGGCAGTGTTGTAAAAATTTTAACAAAGGTCATCATGTTATTTACAATGATTCGCGTCAGTCGGCAAACTAAAACTTGCTGTACCACTGCATACTGTGAACGTCCATCATCTCATCAAATACTTCCAAAAGAATCTCAAATGGTATGTCAATCAAAACTTACGCCCTCGTAGAGAACGGAAGCTCCGTATCAAGGATGCCAACGAAAACCGTCCCGGCACCTGGAGTTATTGTTGGCGGAAAAACTTAGCTCGTAGAACGACACAAACGCACATGGAACAATATAATGAGTGAACTCTGACCAATCCTTCGATATGGAAGATGTTCAAATTTCAGCTGACACAAATTTTCTTTAAAATAATTTAGCTTCGATTCAAAAATGAGTCGATAATTTGAACACTTAGAAAACAGATAACAAAACCAGATTTCAGCATCAACCAGATCTCTATTTTGACTCATTTTTGTATAATATTCTAATAAATTTTACCTCGTTGCTCGTAGAGAGATTCACTCTGGACCTCCAAACAAAGCAGGATCTAAAAAACTGCACATGGATGGACAGCGTCTGTCCAGGAAAAATTGATCTGCCATCAACAGCAACTAGCTGGTCTCAAATCTTCGAAAGTGAGTCCAGAGACTACTGCTAATTCACAGACCAATAAACGTGCATCCAAAATTATAGAATCTACTATAGAGTTCAAGCAAGGACTCTACCATATTGGCCTTTTATGGGAAAATATATGGCACCTGTCCAGTAATAAGCCTCTTGACCTCAAACAAAATAGACCAACGGCTGGAAAAGGAATGGAGTTGATGACAAAATACAAAGCACACCACATTACCGCATCAAAAAGCCATCATCAAAATGTCATGCAGTCTTCTTGAAGTATCAACTGATGCCTGGGGCTGACTTAATATAAAAGTTGACCTTTGTGTTCTGCAGGTTCATGCTTACAAATATTGCTGTAAATTTGAACATTGAGGACAAGTGGATGCAGGTAGAACTTAGAATAGAATACCAGGATTGTGTAATTTTTTTTTGAAGAAAGACAGCAGGGAGTGGGGTTCCAATTCAAAAGGCACGTTAATGGAGATGTAAATACCAACGTGCTGCAACTCTGCTTTCACACTTCTGAACTTCGTTTTCAAAAGATCTGAAAAACTTGCGCTGGCTTGGAGATTTGAGCTTAACCAAATGGTCCTTCAATTTACCTGAAACAAGGAAATCCATACCTGAAGAAGACCGAAATCCTAAAAACACAAAAAGGGCGACCATGCTACCGCCCATATAAAAATTTTAAGGAAAAACAATCAACTATCAACATCTGATGACGAGAGATTATTAGGTACGGAAATGTCTGTGTTTATAGACTCTGTCTGTGCATAAATGTCTGTGCCTGTGTGTTGATCTGGAGAACGCCACTCAGCAAAAAAAAACAAAAGAAAGTGTCAAACATCTATGACCAATTGGTTTTACAGAACCCTTCAAAGTTTAAGAGAAACAGATTAAGAGCAACATTAAGTTGCAGATTAAGCGCAATCATGCACAACGTCTGGCGTGAAAACAATGATTCTGCCATTTAGCTAACAGTTTTGATGCACTCTTGAAGATTCTAAGGCCACAATTTAGAAATGACTCCTTAAAAATCCACATTTCATTTTCAAGGAAAAAACACCTTCTGAAAGTCCACCTTACATTACTTCTACGATGCTTTTGTAAATGCATTATACAACGTAACATATTTGAGACAACAGTATGCCAATTCCTTTTTTGATCGTTTTTATCCTAATAAACATAATGGTCGCACTTTGACAGCAAATCATACCTAAACATGAATTATTCAGAATTTTCATTTGATTACGGTTGCCTTTTTGATAAAGCAGAAACTTGACCTAACAACATGCTAACCCAAACAACATACTGATCCGATAGCGCAGCAACACTCCATTGGCTACGCAACTCCAGGCCAAAAACCGAAATAAGTGTAGCAAATATAGTTGCCGAAATCATTTAAGAAACAAACATCAGAATGGTGTTTTGTTCAGGGATTGCCACGAAAAGTTTCAAACTGACCATAAAGACTGTCATTGTAATCGAGAAATTGTAATCTGTCATTTTAAAAAGATAGACAAGCGCAATTGGTTATATTTGAAGAAGCCGTTCCTGCTCACTCAAATTTTTTTAACTCTTACCTTTGACTCTTGACGACGAAGTCTCAAGAGCTGATAGACGCCTTGCCTTTTCAAATCAAATAGACCTGAGCAACTTTTTGCAGCAAAGAACATATGACCTCTCTTGTGCTTAGAGATATTCACAATCGCAATGGACGTTCAGGAGTCCTCAAATGCCATTTCAGTGTTCAGCAGTTCTTCATTGTGATAGATCAGCCTTTGCTCTACGTTAGGAACAATAATTAGTGAGTTTTTGATCGCCGTTGACAAAAATAAGTAGCAGTTCACCCAAGAATGAAGCATCTGTCAGATTTTAGGTTTTGAAACCTGCTAAATTTTAATTTTCAAATTGAAGGAGTAGATTACTTTGATCCGTTCTCAATAAAGTCCAGTTGCAACTTTTATTCAAAATGATACGCCAGCATCTTAACTTGTCTTTCAACAAAAGGATTTCATCTGGAATCAGTTTTTAAGTTAAACACTGGTTCCCTTTTTCAAGCTATCCTGATGTTTTTTAATGCAAGATGAGGAAAACCTAGCCTCAATGTCTCTGACAATGGTAGAATTTTCCTGGGCGCATTTTGTGTACTCAAAACAAAATGAAACAATTTGTCGACCAGAAAATTAATGGAAATGACCGCCGAATGAAAATTGTTTCTACTACACGCAACTATCTTCAACGGAGCATGGGAAACACTTGTGCAGTCCTAAATACCTATTTTCTACACAGTGATTGGCTCTCAAATGTTCAATCAGGATATCATTATCCACTGCTAGGTCAAATTGAAAAATCCTCAACAAGAGGTTTCTGACTTACTATACAGACAAAGATTTGCTTCATCAACTAGTCTTGCCGAACATCCTTCGTATCGTTCGCCCTCACAAAATTTAGTCATCAATATTGTCAACCAATAAAGATTACAGCAAAGACTGGAAGTGGAAGAATTGTATAAGCTTTGACTCACAGCAATTCTCTGGAAGAATCCTGTGCGAGGTAATGCTTACAATAAATAAAAGACCTTTTCGGATAAAAACAATAGTTTCTCAAGTTTGGTCACTTAGTATGGACACTAGAAGACATGACTCTCGCAAGTCTTTGGCCGGTCGGTATTGAGGAAAAAGATACTTCACTGCAAAGATTGAAAAATCAGATTGTCCAAAATCAGATTTGGGTTTGGAAAACGAAACGACCAGTTAAAAGGTTAGCACATGCAATTGACTACTAGGAAACAGATCACAACCTATGCACTGGACCGAATTTGAATGAACAGTAACCAACTTCAAAACTTTTAGCAAATCTTTAGCCCTTTATGTTTCCACTACGACAAAAAACGAGGGGGCATATATTTGAATTCTGGGCTGTCACAGCTGAATTGAAAAAACAAAGAAAAGAGTTTGCAAAATAATCTAGACCACGAGACTGCTACCAAGACAAAATGAGTGAATGATTACCATTTGACAACAATCGAGCAGAGTTATAGATGTTGTTGATAACAACCTTTGCCGCATTCTGCTTTTCGAACTGTATTGGGATTGTACCACGATGAACCATACACTTCTACCTGAAAAGTTACCATTTCACCTCGAATTTAATCTGGAACTTCAAAAAACATCTGTGGCATTTTTCCATGGACGAAACACAAGAATACCTGATAATTCGCTACAAGGAATTACAGAGAAATAAAATGAATAAATTACAAGGATAGCTGGAATTTTTGTACTCACGAATTCATCGATCAATTACAGTTCAATGCGAGTGCATTTATTGATTCGCGGTTATCATAAAGATTTCAAAAAATACATTAAGTTCCTTTCAGGCTGTATTTGGATTAAAAAAAGGGCATTAGTGACAAACTAAATCTAATGAATGAAAAATTGAGAACTGGCAATGCTCAATGATGGAAACATAGTTTGATATGAACTGGTTTGGGACAAAATAACCAAAAAATTTCTAACACCCAAACAGAGTTTCCGTTGTTTTTGATAAAAAATCGCAGCAAGAAATATCTGTTTTTAAAAAAACGTAGGATTATTTTTAGTGCACTTTTTGAATGTTTAAACGAATGTCTGATAACGGGATTCTCTAAAAATCGAAATCTGTTTAGTTCCATTATTATGAGGTGTTGTAAACTCTGTGTTGTTGTTGAATTTTTCTCAGGATAATAAATTAATTTTCAAAACTTTAACATGAACAATGTTTTTTTGCCGCCACGAATCTGGCGAGCGAGCAGGACCATTCCGAAAATATTTTGTTAAAATCAGCTTTATGGCGAAATTTAAGCAATGCAAGAATTGATTTTTCCCGGTTTTCCTTCTCACTTGAAACCTAGAGAGGAGAGGATTCACAAGTTTCAAGATATGAAATTTGGCTCGAAACGAATAGCCTTTTAGTGTTATAGGAACTAATTCAAAACAAACCAATCGTTTCTCGATAGGTTTGTAAAATTAATTGAAATTCTATTTATATTGAAACCATCTTTCACTAATCTTGCACGATTCTGGCATGGCTTTGCATCCTTAATTAAAAATAACCGAAAACCATGGTTCCTGAAATTCAGTTTTTGTGAAGGAAAATGTGTACTACTGTGTTGACAAAATGTACTGTCATCTGAGTCAAAAACAAAAGTTAATCTTGTAAGATTCTTTTAGTAAGAATCTTGCAAGTGAGTTGCGTTGTTTTATATGTTTTTCAACTCCTTCCAATCGTCCTATCCGGCCCGTGATGAAATAAGAGCAAAGTGAAAACCTCAAAATTTATAATGGGAATATCTCAAAAGTATTCTTTCAAAAATAATTGAGAAAGTTTCCCCTCAAATACTTATTTCTTTTATTGATATAGGTTTCTATTGTCGGGGATCTGTATGGGCCGATTAGCACTGTGTCCTATCAATAGCCAACAATATCGGTAATTTCGTCTTTGATAAGTTATGCGCTTTTGTATCGAAATTTAGTGTGATTGATGCATAAAATTTCTGATCTATAAAACATTTTCTGATCGTGTCCGTTATTTTTATGTGGTTTCCTTCCCGGTTCGACCACCATACACCGAACTAATATACCATATCAATATTATATGTGGAGTGCATAGCTTCTTAGATACCATATCCAAGACCAAGCAAAAAACTTGAAAGTGCTCTGAAACGACGTGTTTTGGTATGCTTATACAAAGCTCTAGAAGTATGATTGCATTTGGAGACGGCAATAGATTTTATTTTTCAATGATTTCTTAGATAAAATATATTCAAGACCATAGACTTTTATCCAAGATTACGAAACTTTTTTGTGCAGCCTCATTTTTGACTCGAAGATGCTTTTCGGAACATCCTATGGGGTTTTGTACAAGAAGAAACACTGGAAGAGTTTTGGACCTTTCAGCAAGAAAATTGTGTTCGCTGGATGATCATTTATTCTGTTTTCTCTATCTCGATTCTCTCCAGCCAAAGATTGCTCAAAAAATATTTTTGAAAACTTGAACAAAACATCACGACATCCACAGAGAAATTTTTTACGCTTTGATTAATTAATGACAGCCTGGCACAGTTCTGTTTTGAGTTTCTTGATATGGTATGTATTAAGAAACTCAAGACATGCTCCCTATCGCTTTTGATGGTCAGGTTATGAGCAGTTTTTGTGCCATGATTGGTTTGCTGACAACAACTCTTCGTGTATCCGTCATTAACTCCAACTTCTCACTCTACAAAAGTCAATACCAGGTTTATGGACATATCCCGAAACTGATTTTATTGGTTCTCAAATCTAATGTCATTTATGGATAAGAACACAAAATATAATCATTTAGTTTTGACGTGTCGGGCCCGACAAACTTAGTCAAAATTGCCTTCAAATAAAATTGAATTTGCTAAAAACATGCTATCTGGTTTAGTTTTTTCTTCGGTCCCTGCAAAAAATCCATTTTTAGAAGGTTGCAGATTAATATCACAGAAAAACACTATGGATTTTCTCCCGCATAAGTATATCAATGGACGTTAAAATTTGTGCGTCAATTTTCAGAATAAAACAATCAGACTCCTCACTAATATCATAGTTTAAGACTCATTGCTCTAAGTTGGACGGCTTTAGGTATGAGTGATTTTGAATTATGAAAAACCCCTCAGTTATTCTGAATTGTTTCCACAAACACTGACTTTTTTCAACCCCATTAGATTTAAATTGCCGTATATTAATCGTTAGATTAACAATTTATCAAACTTCCTTCAATAACCACCTTTTCGCTTTCAAAAGTCTCTCATTTATTGTTCAATTGAATATACAAAACCAATAAATGAACCTCAAGAAAATCTAGTACAATTTGCTGATTTGCTCTGGGAAATTCAAAAAAAATAACAAATTTTGAACTAAAATCAATTTTAGGAAATCACCCTCAGATCTCGATCCAAGGAAACAACTCAAAAAGCACTTCGTGCTACCATTTATTAACAAGTTGAATAAATACAATTTTTTGTTGACAATTATTATTATTTGTAAAAAGATTTATTACAAAAAATGGATACAGAGTTTTCCACAACTTTTTTTCATTTTTTGGCGCAAATGAATTGTTTCAATCAATTTTTCAACGCACGTAACTGCAATTCATCAATCTGTGCCGAAAAAGAGCTGAAATTTTTAATTGTTTTTGCAAATTTTGACCACAACTTTTATTCTGAAATGCAAACGATTTGCAATATGATCCGACGATCTAAACTCCCTTTTTCCATGAGGGGTCAACGAATATAGATTTGGTGGCCGAATACTCAATTCAGGGAACTACGCTTACTTGGGCTGGGAAAGTACAAAAAGTGTGAACGGAGGTTTTCAGAGAAAAAAGGGAGGTGTAAATGCTTATCACTGGGGCTGACGAACAAGCAGTGGAAAAACTTTTAAATTTTTCCGAACAACAGCTTAGAAAATTTTGAGCGTTTAGAAAGACGAAGATTCAATAAATTGATCTTGCTGAATAGAATATAAACCTGTTGTTAATTAGAAAAGAATGGCTTCATTTTCAGTGGGAAGACTCAATCAGTGCATTGAAAGTGGTTCCAATTATTTTTTTTTCTGAGAGATGAGAAATGTAGCAGGATCCACAATATCAGTTATAATAATAGTAATAATAACAATAAAAATAATAATAATAATAGTAATAATAATAATAATAATAATAAAAATAATAATAATAATAATAATATTAATAATAATAATAATAATAATAATAATAATAATTGTGATGAGGAACCTTTTGGTTTTTCGTATGGAGTGTGTTTGTGTGTGTGTTTGATTGAGTGTTGTCTTGTGACGGATGATCCCACTGGATTTGTATCTGATGTTCTGCTCTAAGTCGGGGACTATGTATAGGGGTGAGTAAGGGTCTTACTATATATGAATGCTCTATATTGGCGGTTAAAAGAACAACGTTGAATGTTGAATTAAGGCCACGATAAAGTTAACCCTTTTCTTGCGTTACAGTTTAACGTCTACAAATTAGCATCGCTTGGCAAATTATCCAGCCTATTACCAGTCTAATTAATTGGGACAATAGCACTACGAGATAACACAAAGATGAACTAATTTACGAATGATTATTATATAACATATGAGATTAAAGTGTTTATAGATAGTACTTGAATGACTTGGTTGCAACTCCAAGCGGAGTATCACATTCCCCCAACGAGGAAACGAAGTGTTGTTTGCAGCAGTTCGTTTAACAGTTTTACGTCTTCTGTATCGGGGTCCGAAATGTCATCGTTGTTGGGCGAAACTGGGGGGGGGGGGGCGTAGACGCTTGATGTTCCACTTGGAGTTTCGCAAACAGTTGAGTAAAGGGATGTTGTCTGGGGAGGAGCTGGATGTGCTGCGCTCGATAGTGATGTGGTCTTTGGGTGGTCCGAATGGAGTTGATTTGCGAGTGGGTGGTATTGCCCGACATTGGATACCCTTTGTGCAGTATTGGTTGCGGTCGGGTCCTCTTGGAGGGAAGTAAGTTGGCGCTGAGACTTATTATCTCCGCTCGGAGGCTCTAGAAGGGTCACCTTCGGGTGCGGTCCTTGCGCTACCGGAAGGGAAGGGGTGCCCTGTTGGTCGCCAGTGTTTGAGTCCGTTTGGACTTGTTCTTCCACATCCATTGTGTTGACGATGGTTGAGTCCGTTTGGACCTGTTCCGCAACATTCAGTGGTTCTGGAGCGTTTTTGTGCTGGTGCCGGAATAATGGAGATTGGGCATGCGGAATGTTGGTCGTCGTCTGACGAGTAGTGTTGAGGCTCTTGTGGTGGTGGGACGTTCATGTCCGAAAAATTGTTAGCGCTTGAGAAGGCGACTATTTTTATTGGTGATGATGAATAGGAGTCCGGTCCTATGTTGTAGACCACTGTTCTCTTCTACGTTGTCGATGAAATGGTCGAATTTGTTCTGTGCTGTGCGTTTTGCTTTTGAGGTCTCTGGAGAGTAGTTTATTGCCGCTTGCTGTGACGTGGTGTTAAAAGCGGGCGGCTGTCTTGCTTTTTCTTCATTGGAGCTTGTGATGGTGATTTGGTTGCGGAGAATCGCCGTTTTGTTGTCTTGGGGGTGCGTGGAGATGTTGTTGCCGAAGCTGCCTTCCTTTTGGATGTTCGTTGCTGTTGTTGTTTTGACTGCGCTTTCTTCTTGACTTTATCATGTTTCAATGTAGATGAGCTTGAAGTTCCTTGTTCGCTCTGTTGTTTGTTGGCAGCGTTGTTGCGTTCTTCTTTTAAACAGAACTTTATCATTTTTTCTTGATTGCATTTATATTCTCCTACTGTCTTGCATGCTATCATGTGTATAAGTCGTGGTTTAGTCTCCGTTGCTATTGCTATATCACTTTTCCTAATGACTGTGTTTTTTCTTAGTGGAGTGTCAAGTGTGATTATGTGTGGTGTGTAATTTCTGATTGTTCCATCTGGAATTGAGTTCTATTGTCGTGCCAGTGTTGGTCTAGGTTCTTTCGCTTTACGTGTGATTGTTTTACGTGCAACATTTTGTTTATTTACTATTATTTTTGTTGTTTTGTCATCTAATATGAAATGTATTTCGGATGGTGTGATCTTACGTGGCGAGTGCAATCGAAGGTGCATGTTGTCTGACTCGTCGCTCTCGATGTTGATTGGGGTTGGAGCGTAGGGTTCCCTGTAAGCGATGTCGAGGTTGTCTTCTGAAAGGCCGTCATAACGCCACATCTCTTCGTTAGTTAAAACGTCGTGTTTCAGGATCTTTTTGTCTAAACAATTCGAACGTAATTTATTGTATTTTAAGTTTTTGTGTGACGGCTTAGTAACTATATTGGAGATTTCTGTGTTTGGTTTTCGACCAAAGTGCGCTTCAAATGGGCTTAATTGAGTGGTTGCGTTAGGAATTAATCTGATGTTTTCTATTATGTTAGCTAGACTTTCGCTCAGTGTTGTTTGGGTCCAGTTGGGGTCAATATCCAGTACGGCTAGTCTGCGTTTTATTGTTTGAAAGAGTTTTTCTACCATGCTGGTACCTCTATGGTCTCCAGCCGGAGCTAATCGAAGTTTAATTTTTTTGTTTTTGCAGTACATTTCAAATTCTCTGGCCTGGAAAGCTTGGGCCTGATCACACCGGATTGACCTAGGTATACCATGTACTTTACAATAACTATCAAAATAGTCTATAGCAGTTTTTGTATCGCAATTATTGAAAGTTTCAGCGTGTGGGTATCTAGATAATCTATCTACTGTGACTAGGATATAGTTTGATTGGATATTGTCTTTGAACGGTATTGGTCCCGCAAAGTCCATTTGGACTTCTTCGTTTGGTTCTGAAAGCGGAGGAATTTTTTCTAATTGTGATTTAGGTATAACTGGTTTGAGGTTTTTACCTTTCTCTGTACAATGGCGACACGCTTGAGCCTGGGCTACAATATCCGAGTGTATATGGGGGTACCATATAAGTTGGGCGAGGGCGAGCATTCCTGCCTGGCCGGGATGTTTGCTGTGTATTGTTTCCAATACCATTCCTTTTAATTTAGTTGGTATAACAAGTTTGTTGTCATAAATCAAGCATCCTGTCGGAGAGACAGATAAATCTATTCTTATTCGATAATAAAGGGGGTTAATGGCTTTCAACTTCTCCCACTAGGAGTTTTTAACGAATTCAATGATGGGACTGAGTTCCTTTTTTGAGACTTGGGCTATAAATTCTCTGTTGAAAACGCGGTTAAGGTTTTCGCGATAGAGTGGGGTGGGGGTGTCATCGTAAGTAGAGAATAAAGCTTCATGTTTGGCTAAATCTAGGGGCTCTAAACTTCCTTTATTGGAGTTGGGGTCTGTTTGAGATAGCTACGGAAGTGAGATTTTTTGGGGATTGTTGATCCATATGGATTGTTCTCTTTCTGTTCGGGGCTTTATATCTTCTCTTGATTGGGACTTTAAAAGTTTCTTTTGTAAGATTTGCGCGTGTTGTAATTGCGACTAATTTAGTGTTAGAATTAATATGAGTGTTTTCAGGATTGAAATTAAGCACAGAGGAGAGCGACTTTTTTGAATGCGGTAAATGGCAAAAACCAGTTGTTTTATTTGTGCATGAGGGGCTTGTATAAAGGACGTCATTGTATTGCTTGTTTGCGCCAATCGCATTGGTCTCTCCGTTTGGAGCTAAATTATTGCCTATTAATGGGTGTTTAATTTCTTCTATATTATTGATGACAAAGTTTTTATCCTCGTCTGAGGGGGCGGTGCATCAGATGTGGGGTTTCTACTAAGATAATCAGCAAATCCCATGTTTTTACCTGGGATGTGTTCTACCGAAAAATGGAATGGGAGTAGTTTATCTACCCATCGTGTTAATCGACTTTGATACGTCTTATTTCCTCTGTTTTCTTTTAGTGCGCTTAAAAATGCTTGATGATCCGTTTTGAGTGTAAAGTGTGCCTATATAGGTAGTATTTGAAAAACCCAAACTACTGCTAATAGTTCCAGTTCGTTAGTGCTGTAACGTTGTTCCAAATTATTTAAGAACCGGCTTGCATATGCAATTGGGTGCCAAGCGGAATCTACGAATTGTTCTAGGCATGCTCCTAGGCCCTTTTTGCTTGCGTCGCATCGAACCCTTGCAGAACATTTTACGTCAAATAGTCTGTTTTCGGTTATGGCTTTTTTTGCTTCTTTTATTTTGGTGAACGCATCTGTATGGATTGGTTTCCAGTCTAATTTGTTTTGTGGTTTAAGTTGCTTTTTGATAGTAACAAACGCAGCGGTTCGCTTATTTTGGCAAGGTTAGGCGTGAATTTTTTAAAGTGATGGATACATCCCATGAATGAGCGTAATTGTTTTATTGTTCTAGGGATTTCTTATTTGGAAATCGATTCACATTTTTTCTGTGTTGGGATAATTCCGTTTGGATGTATTTTAAATCCGAGCCATATGAGGTCTGGTTTTGCGAATTTACATTTTTGTAATTTTTTTGCTAGGTTTTCTTTGTCCAGTAGGTCTAAGACATTATCTATTTCTTTTTAGTGGTAGATTATTGAGCCTTTCGTTATGATTAATATATCGTCCAAAAATGCGAACTTAGAATGAACACTTTCATGTGTTTTGTCTATGGTTTTCTGGAATGTGGCAGGAATGTCAGTTAGGCGATGAAATCCATTGATGAATCGATATGTTCCGGTTGCTTTGCCTCCTAATATGCTGAAATTACAACGTTTTTGGATGTTTGTGTCCAGTGGGATTTGGCTGTATGCGTTTTTTAGATCGAATTTGCTAAAGTAAAATTGACCGGTGTGTTGTTTTCTTTCGGAGATGTAAGTTGCTACTTCTTCTATTAGGTGGTCAATGCTTTGCATCTGGTATTTGTTCTTGTGAATTGCGTCGTTAAGTGTCTTTGAGTCGAGAAAGATTTTTACGCTTTTGTCGCGTTTTACTGTTAATACGACCGGACTCATAAAGTGTTCGTCCGAGCATTTGTCTAATCTGATACTTTGCTTATCTTGTGTTAGTTTTTTGAGTTCAGATTCTACTTTATCTAGTGGGTATAACGGTACCCTTCGCCCCTTTTTGCTGTATGGGGGTGAAATTTTCTTTCATGGTCGGTTTGGGCTTTTGGTTTTTGGATTTTCCTAATCGTGTACATAATTTTGGATATTTTTTAAGTATCCATTTTATGTTTGATTCTTTTGAGGTGTCAGTGATGTGGAGTACTCTCTTACCTGTGTTTTTACTCGCAGTGAGGGTTATCCCGATTTTCCGTAGCACGTCTCTACCTCAACCCATGATGTTGTTTGTTTTCTTTTCGATGAGGAGGATTTGGCAATCTGGGGCGTTTCATAATCCTTGATTTTAGGTCAAGATGGAGTACTCTTTCGATTTTGATTTGTTTATTGTTGAAAAATTTGAATTTCTCGTGTTCTTTGTACGGGACTATTTTCGTTTTGGAAACGTGTAGTAGTAGGTCTTTTGTTTTTGTGATATTCATGAATGTTCTGGGGGAGCCTGTGTCTGCTAGCCAGACTATCTGTTTATTGTTATTTAAGGTGGCCACCCAGAGTTCTCTAGAGCCGTCATTGTTAATGACTCAGTTTTTCTCCTTATGGAATGTTGTTGGCCGTATTAAATTTACATTTGCCCAGTCTTCTGTGAGCTCCTTGATGTATAGGGCTGCTTCTGCGTCCACTTCGTCTGCTTGTTCCGAGTCTACTACTGAGTTTTGGGATAGGTTTTGGTCTGTGTCGTCCTTAATGTGCCGTACACTTCTTGTTTGATTGATTCCTCCTCTGGGAGTGAAGCTGATTCGGTATCTGTTTTGTGTAATCGATGAGCTTTGCTGGGGCTGCCTTCTACGTTCTGGCATCGGCGCTTTGCACATGGATGAACAGTGCCCTTGTTTTTTGCAGATTTTGCATGTTGTGTTATTTGCCGGGCAGTTTTGCAAGTGATTTGGAATCAAGTGGTTACCACGCTTCCAACATGTTTCTATTTTACCAGGGGTGTGGGGAGCAGTGGTTGTGAGGTTCTTCTGTTTTGTCTTAAGTAGCTGACTTTGTTCCAGCTGGATTTACTGTTTGGTTTCAGAGTGTTTGCTCTTCTTGTTGATTGGCCTGTCCACGTTCGCGGTTGATAGCGTAATTGAAGACCTGATGAGGCGTTCTTACTTCCGACAAGAGATCCATTTGGATCGTTGTGTTATTCATGTTGATTATGAGATTCTTGATTATGTCTTCTTCCAGGTGTTCGAATCTGCACTGTGAGCCCGCTTCTCGTAATCTTCTATAGAAAGTCTCCAGACCTTCATTTGGTTGTTGTTGTGCCTTGAACAGTTGGAACCTGTCAAATGTGATGTTTCTCGGCCGTGTGAAGGTGAGAATTAGTTCGTGTACTAACTCGTTTGTTGTGCATCTGCCGATTTTTGTATGTGGATTTCTCTGGTGGAATGCTCTGCTGGCCACTGATCCAAGGGATGAAAATATTAAGCTTTTGACTTTCATGTCCGCTTTGTCCCACGGGATCCGGTCTACAGTTGGGCCTTTGGTCTCTATTATCTTACATTCGTTTTCCCAGTCCACGCGTCTTTTTTTTGTCGCGCTGTTCCCTTTGACGTGCCTCGTCTAGAGTTTCGTTTTCGAAACTCGTCCTCCAGTTTTCGCATGGTCGGATAAAATAACTTCGTTCTTGCTGGCTTTAGCCGCAAAAGTTTGTCAACTTCTATATTATACTGGGCCATCACGGCCACTTTAAATGTCGCTATCCAGGTTTGTCACTCTGTTGAGGGGTTTGCACCGGTTTCCCAGAAGAGGTTTACCCCAATTGGAGATCTGCTCGACTGCGCCATGTGATGAGGAACCTTTTGGTTCTCCGTATGGAGTGTTGGTGTGTGTTTGATTAAGTGTTGTCTTTTGACGGATGATCCCGCTGGATTTGTATCTGACGTTCTGCTCTAAGTCGGGGAATATGTATAGGGGTGAGTAAGGGTCTTACTCTATATGACTGCTCTATATTGGCGGTTAAAAGAACAACGTTGAATGTTGAATTCAGGCCACGATAAAGTTAACCGTTTTCTAGCGTTACAGTTTAACGTCTGCAAATTAGCATCGCTTGGCAAACTGTCCAGCCTATTACCAGTCTAATCAACTGGGACTATAGCACTACGAGATAACACAAAGATGAACTTATTTACAAATGATTATTATATAACATATGAGATTAAAGTGTTTATGGAAAATACTTGAATGACTTGGTTGCAACTCCAAGCGGAGTATCACAATAATAATAATGATAATAATAATAATAATAATAATAATAATAATAATAATAATAATAATAATAATAATAATAATAAAAATAATAATAATAATAATAATAATAATAATAATAATAATAATAATAATAAAAATAATAAATATAAGAATAATAATAATAATAATAATAATAATAATAATAATAATAATAATAATAATAATAATAATAAAAATAATAAATATAAGAATAATAATAATAATAATAATAATGATAATTATAATAATAATAATAATAATAATAAAAATAGTAACAAAAATAGTAATAGTAATAGTAATAATAATAATAATAATAATAATAATAATAATAATAATAATAATAATAATAATAATAATAATAATAATAATAATAATAATAATAATAATAATAATATTAATAATAATAATAATAACAATAATAATAACAGAAAATATAACAAAAATCTAATAATATTGTTATTATAATATTCTTTAGATTCTTTAGACTCATGAATCTCTCAAGAATCTGTAATCCTTTGACTCAAAGATGTTTTTGAAACATTTTATGGCAGCTTCAGACGAAAATAAATGGAGATCTAACAATACTCATCAAGACAAAATTGAAATATTTGGTGTCTTGGATACTATTTCCATGACCAAAGACTTCTATTGCCCATACAAGATCACAAAGTTTGTGTGCAATTTCATTTTTTGACTTAAAAACTTTCAAATTATTGTAACAACACTACAAACGAAACACTAGAAACGTTTCAGCGAGAAAATCGTGTTGACTGGGCAACATCATTGCTTCTTTCTGCTCCATCTCGGTTCTTTCTGGCCAAAGATAGATGAAAAAGAACAAATAAAAGCACATACCTTGACAGAAGAAATTTGATGCTTTGATCCATTATTGCAGGGTTCTGTTATGGTTTTTGCAGGGTATTCATCAAGAAATTCTTTAAATTGAAAGAAATTGCTAAAGTTTTTGTTTTCCTGTGCTTTTTTCGGCAATTTTCTGGAAACTTGTAATCCATGAAATGCTATATTTTAAATAACAAAGAGGAGTAGAATAATTACAAACAGCAACATGAAGAATCGAAGAATTTTTCCAAGGGTTAAAAACCTATTGAAAAATTTAAGGTAAATCTCATTAGGAAAAAAATAATTTTTTTGTTGTTTAAAAATTTTTAACAATACATTGTGCCTTTAGTACGCTATACGTATGCCTTTCAGCATGAATAAAACTATAACATTTATGCAGATAACTGAAGTTGGTAATTCAACTCTGGCAATGATTTGTTTCTTTTTGCATTTTCATTCTTGTATGCTATAGACTGTTCCAGCTGAGCTTACTACAAATGTTGAGCAAATGGAATAAAAGGTCACTAAGAAGGTTAAGTCTTGTAATTTAAACAAATTTGGCCAAACACTGTGGAGCTTTCCAATATTTTTTAGTGTTTATCTTTGATATAATAAAATTTTCAGGAAGAATTATTGAGGTTCTAACAAAAACCAAAAAAGCAGATAGTTTTCCTCGTTTTCGGCAATTTTGTTCCAATTGTTTTTTCAATCAACAGTTCCTCTGAGCAAAACGGTGGCAGTCGAGTTCAAAGTTGTAATTAAGAAGATTATTAGTCGCAAGCATTCGTATCAAATTGGTTCACTTTGAACAACTCCTTGATCCGACAAAATTTCTATATTTTTGAAACTTTAATAGGCGAAAACGCCGATTCTTGCGATTGAAGAACAAGAGTTTGTGAACGAACGTCAGTACGACAGTTTTATTGTTTTACAATCCACATAATACTGGTAGTCTGGGATATCATTTTGGCTTTGTTTGAACAAGTCCTTGATAAAAAGAATTTACAATTTTTTTTTAAATATAATAAGCGAAAAGTGAATATTTCCAGTTGAAAAAGGAAATTTTTTCTAGGAACATTAGGCAAATCATTTTTTTTTGTTTTGCTATTTAAATACTACTGAGAATATGGGATATCAGTTTATTTCACTTTAATTGAAATCTTGAACCGATAAAGTTTCACTTTTGTAATAAAATTTAAGCGGAAAATTGGATATTTTCATTTGAACTACGAACTCTTTTTTCAAGGTAAGTTAAGAGGATCAAGCGTTTTGTTTTACAACCTATATGCTGCTGGTTGTCTGGAATATCAATTAGGTTTTTTCCGACCAAGTCCTTGATCTGATAAAACTCGAAACTGCAATAAGCGAAAATTTGTTTTTTTTTCCAGTTGAAAAACGAAACTTTTTCAAGGAAACTTGGTTCACTTTGAAAAACCCTGTGAGCCAATTGAATAGGTAGATTTTAGAAGCTTCTATTGACTGAAATTTGATGGAATTTAGATGATTCTGTAGAATACTCTTTTCTTAAAGTCTCAGTGGTTTCTTTAAAGATTACTTTTTTAGGTTTTCGCGAGAAAACACAATCATGCCTTTCCAGTCAAGTGTCTAAGATTTATTGTCAAATCTTTAAAACAATATCCATTTTCGTTTATGGTGTCCTACATACTATATCGAAGACCAGAGTTACTTTTTAGATATCGTATCCAAGATCAAATAATTTAACCTTTTTTTTAATGAACTGAAAAGCCTTCATTTATTTTCAGTGTCTGTTAATTTTGCTGAATCTTGGAAACCACGTCCAATTTGATACATGTTGCCTCAGATAACATATCAAAGACCATAATGATTCCTAAGAATCCATATCCAAGATCACACTTAACATTTGTGATAATGGATTGAAAAGCCTTCATTTGGTTGCAATGTTTAACATTTTTGCCGAATCTTAGAAACCATATCCAAAATAATATATAACGTTTTAGGTTCAACATCTAAGATCATAGTGGCTTCCTGGATACCATATCCAAGACAATAAAAGGTTTCATCGGCGGGAAAACCATCGAAAACGTGCTGCTATGCCTAAACCATCATTTTCATGTAAAATCTTGAAAATCATACCGAAGACCATATATAGCTTCTTAGAAATCATAGCAAGAACGTGCAAGAATTTTTGCTTAAACTTGGATGGTACCAATTATGGTCTTAGATATGATATCTAAGAAGGGTCATCCCGGGTTGTTTTAAAGATAAAATTGGTCGCTCAATTTGACCGATTATACTCCCCTACTGTCCTCTGAGATGATTAATGATTGGGCAATACTGCAATATTTCAAATTAATTTTATCACAGTTATTGACCAGCAAGACTATAATAATTTTTATTCATGTGAAATTAGACGTGCTATTATTAATATTAATAATTGTTACTATACTATTAATTTGCCAATTTATGTTTCAAAATATGTATCATTATTTAACCTTCAGGTACACATCCAGTTGTTCCAGAAGCGTCATTATAGGTGGTCAGTTCCAGTTGCAGTTCATGATGGTAACCAGGTCCCACTCTAGTCGTAATTGAGTTTCCACGCCAGAACTCTGGCCTATAAACAAGTGTACAGTGCAACAAAAACAATTGAAAGAAAAACAGCGGAAACAGTCCCGTAAAATAAACCGAAATCGCCAACAATTAGCAGATCAATAGTTTATCAAGATCAAAAATTAATAATAATATTAAATTGTTTCCATCAGTCATTAAGTATCTTCAGAATTACCATAACAAATACAATCAGAACTTTTGACCATGGGAGAGCATTATTGGGTCCATGGCCCGTTGTCAAGTGTCTCATTCAGTTTATCTGGATGAAAGTGATTCAAAATGAAAATTGAGAGTAAGAACAGTTTGTCTAGGTACCATAAAACCAGACAAAAAACACAAATCTGCTTTAGGAACACCTTTGAGCTCTGATATTAAAACTCATTCAATATTCTGATTTTTGAAATAGCAGGTGCTTATTGGATGATGGTAATTTAAATCACCTTCATCTAAAGAGCGTGTGATATTTAAAAAATCTCAATTCAATCAATGACTACCTATGTTTGTACCCAGGCAAATACAATTGCTACCTGGTTTCACTCAATCAAGAAATATGGCAAAATAATTGAGCTGCAATAACTGCTTCATCTTGAGAGTTGACAAATTTTTTAATCTTAATGCAGTTTTTTAACTGCTTTTTAAATTGGACTGCACAGGTCCAATGCTGTTTAGTCTTGATCTGGTGCTACTTCTGTATGTACAAAACCAAAAAAAAAAAACGGTTTGGAAAACTCCAAATTTGCAAAAGAACAGACTTATGAAAAAACTAGTTCTCGACTCATAAAAAGACCATGCTCAACTCCGACAATTTTTACAAACACCAGGCTTGACCCAAATTTCCCGTGAAAAGATTTTTTTAGACTTATGAAAGATTTTTTGCTCGACTTTAACACAGTGCTCAACTGTGTAACTTTGGTCAATATTGGCCCGCCGTACTAGCCTTGTTGGATTTTTTCATAATTTGAGGTCTAAAGTTGGGTAATTTTCAAGTAGACAACACGGAAAGGCAACAAAAGTGTCAAAAAAGTATCGAACGCACAATGATTACATAAAAAATCTTGAGGTGTCTAACTTTGAACCCACAAAAGTCTGCGACAGGCAATTTTCATAGCATAATGAACACGCAAATTTTTTGAAAGCACCATTGTCTGGATATAAACGAAATTGAACCAAAGAAATGGAAATGAGCATTTTTGAATGTACGATGAATTCAAAAAATTCAGGATTTTATCATTTTGAACGCACAAGAAAAACTTTTTAACCCACGAAAGAGTGAGTATATGCAACTTATCTAACTCTGAACGCAGCAAAGACTGTGCACAAGCAGTTTTCAACGAAAGAAGCTCTAGACATGGAAAATTTGGACGTCACTTTTGGCTCAATATAGTCTCTTCTGAGCACAAAATAGTGTGGAAATATGCAACATTTAAAGAACACGAGTCATGACATGCTACACGCAAGAACAGCCCCAAAATTTTTCTGACATGAGGTCTGGGCATGGACAATTTTGAACGCATGAAAAACTGAAAATAAATTCCTTTACACGGACGATGAACGCACAAAAGTTCCACACAGTTCCATTAGAACGCACAAAATCCAAGTCATGACATGTGTAACTTTGAACGAAACAAAAACTTTGACTTAGGCAGTTTGAATGCATGAGAGTCTAGACATAGTCTCTTTTGAATGCAAAATGAACCCGTGAAAAAACTTTTGAACGCAAGAAGGTCGGGGCATAGGTCCATTTGAATCCACCAAAGTCTGGGCATATGTAACATATCTACAAAAGACTGGACGTAAACAATTTTGAACGCATGAAAGTCTGAAAATGCAGAAAAATCTGAACACAAAAATCTCAATTTAGGCTCTTTTGAGCCCAAATAGCAAAAATATGTGTAACATCGGAAGCCCAAAAGTCTTGGCTGAGTGAGCTTTGGACCCGCCAGAGCAGGACGAAAGGTTTTGAAGAACATAGGCTGTTTTGAACGTACGATAAACTCAAGAAACTCTTTAAACTCTCTTCAAAAACTCGAACTTTGAACTCACGAAAGTATGGCATAGTTACTTTCCATCAGGACGCTTTGGACGTAGATGAATTTCTGGGACCTCAGCGTGGGTATTGAAAAAAAATAATGTAATTTTATGTGCGAAAACCACGGGAAATTTATTCTATTTTACATGAAAATCCATGAAATCCAATCTGACCAATTTTTTCGGTTTTACAAGAAATATCCTTTATATTCCAGAGTTATCGTGCCCTGGGTCGAGGTGTCACTGCTAAAAACCGCTTAAAGAAGTAAGAATTGCGGTGAATTTGAATAAAAATTGTAAGATTTGCGCTCAATGCGATGAATGCGGCGAAAAAAACTTTTAAGCGTTGAAAAAAAATTTCACCGCTAAAAATTGCAATTATCACAAAAATTCGCGCAAAATTCAGCGCTAATCTAAATATTAAAAATTTAACTCAACACTATGAAATTAATTCCTCCACCCAAAATTAATCTGTCGGCATATGATTGAGAAGAGTGACACGTGTCACTGTTGTCAATCATATGCCGGCAAGTTGTTTTTAGGTGGCGGAACCAATTCCAGAGTGTTTGGAGGATCCCGAGCAGAAAAATCGAGCTAAAAATATCCCGAGCATAAAAAATGTTCAGACCCTAGGCTTTTTGAAGACCTCTCCTCTTCTGGCATTGAGAAGACTATCCGGAAATAGAGGTCGTTGTCTGCCAGTGCACTGGCTGTTAAAGGGTGAATTATAAATGTCAAGTGGAGGGCGTCGTTGGGTGTGTGAACCTTGGGTTCCGGGGGTTCCAGTTTGTGACAGTGGACACCTCTCTCATGCTCAGAAGGCTGCCACAGAGAACGATTGTGGCAACTTTTTCCTGAAATAATTGAATAAATATTTGTTTTTAGGATATTTTGTCTCCTCTTCTCACCCCACCCCCCCCCACCCACTGGCAACAACGACGAGTAGTCGCAAAAATGACCGACGAATAGTTGTAAAAATACGAAAACAAAACAATCCGATCTTTGAATTGAATTGCGGTCAATGCGGTGAGTTTACGTAATATCACTGCATGTATTTATGACTGTATGATCTTAAAAAAGCCTATAAAAGTGATAATTTTTCTGTAATTTCACCTCTGAAATCGCTTTGAATTTTAAAAATAAAAAGAATTATCAAATCAAAATAGTATGTATTCTCCATTATCTAATAATCTTGGTTTATATTGATCTAAAATTTAAATGTTTGCTGATTATTTCTTTTTGCCAATCTTAAGGTTATCTCCGATCTCTGACATTTCTTCCTCTCTCCCTCAGCCTTTTAATTCTCGTTTTTTAATTTCCTCGCGTTAATGAACTGCGCTCAAGTACCCTCCTGTTGATTTACATAGCTTACGAAAATACTCCCCTCTCATTGGGTGAGTACAATAAGAATTCGGGCTTGTTTCTAATTCATCAAGAGATTGATTCAGCTCAACACAAGCGTCTAGGAAAAGTTATCTTCACGTTGCGTCCCACGCAATCGGGTCGCTGATTATCAGACAGTTCAACTAATTGCTGCGTTCAACTACAGAGCTCGCGACAACAGCATATTAGCTGATCCTCGTATGATGACAACAGAAAGTGACTGAACTGCTCTGTCGAAGGCAATGGATTGTCCCACTGACTGATAATTTCTGCTATCAGCTAACAACGACATGCGCAATAAGGCCTTCTTCAGAGTCCTCGACAGACCGCCCAAAACTTCAATTGCCAGCGGGACGAACATAATTCCTTGTTGAGCACAACTATTTTCAAACTGAGCATATTTTCGATCTTCGGCAGCTTCAATTGCATAGCCTGACTTCTCTGCCGCATGAGAAATAATGTTCGGTTGCAGAGAGGAAGTCACGGTTATGTCTAGAGCAGCAGATTGGCCAGATTTCCAACAAGGAAGATAGACGTCTCCTGGGCGTGAGTTGTTTTCCGCAATGAGATTGCGTTTTTCAATTATTGGAGACAAATTAGCTGCTGAACAGGCAGAAGCTATGCGATCGCGAATTCTATCGTGCCTTGAAATCGCATCTCCTTTTCCGTGGCAGGCAACTGCATGGTCACCAAACGTGTCCAATGTACCTGACATACAATAAGGACATTTTCTTTCTTGATCATAAACCGCGATCCCGAGCCTGTACTTGACACTGACTTGAAATTCCTTAGCCGAAAGGTGTAGACCTAGAGCGGGAGTTGGAGGCGCAGCAAGCCATGCTCCTGAATGAGGCGGGCATAGTGATTGGAGACTTGCTTTTTCCCTAGTTGACGATTGATTTCTTATTAGGTCATTATGTTTTTCTTTATCAAGTGCTTCTTGGATCTTCTTTTGCGTGTGCGAAAGTATATTGAACTGTTCCAGACTCTGTTGTAACTCTTTAAAAGTGTCACTTTCTGAGGGACGCCTACTTGTTATTTTGTTCACCAGCTCGTCTGAGGCTAAAATTGAGCCCACAAATGCACTTTTGTATTGCTCCTGTGACTGTCTAACGCCTAGTCCCGACAAACTGATAGGTAAGGAAGACTGCTGCCATGCATCATCATTAATAATTGAGCCAATAATTTGATCCAACACTTCTCTTTGGCCGTCATCGAAACTTTTCAATACTTCGAGCATCTCGTTTGATGGAGTGTTGGTTCGTAATGAGTATACTAGTTTCGGAGTTCCCAAACAGTAGCGAAGGATACCCAATGCACATTGAGGATCGTTGAGGTGATGTAAATTATCCAGCATAGATAAAATTTTTTGAACTCTCCTCTTCAAACAAGAAGCGACAAACTCTTTTGAACCAACTGCAGCGCCCAGAATTTCAAAGCCGTTTCCCAAATTACTTTTTACTGCTTGATCAATGGAGGGTAAATCTTTAATTGACCACAGCTCACATTTGTCTTTTCTCAAGATTAGGCCTCTCTCGGGGCCTTCATTAGCTAGGATTTCAAGCGTTTGTTTGATCTGATCTTCAGAACCAGCAATAAATCCATCATCTAAGTACCAAGTGTGCTGTACCAAATCCGGAACTGAAGTCTTGATCTTCTGTATAATCGGCCATAACGTCAAGGAGAACAATAACGGTCCCAGCGGATCACCCTGCTGAACACCCGATTCACTTTGAATGATTGCATTGTTATAAAAGAGTGGTGTGTGCTGGGAGTAGCAAAAATTGGTGAAGGCGGCAATTCCTGGAATAAATTCATAAGTTGCTTTTAATAAGTGTGATCGCTTGACTGAGTTAAAAGCGTTTTGGAAATCAATTTGAAGCACGCCTCCGTCCTTCTGAGCATTTACTATGTTATCGTATGTATTTTTGGACGAATGAATGATTGCCTCAGCGCCTCCGCTAATGCCGACCCCCAATTGCAAACTGTCAAATAGCTCAATTGCCTCTGATTATGAATTCTGATTGCTTCACTTGCCAAGCATTTTGCTATGAGGCGTCGCAACAGTTCGCCAACTGCTATTGGACGCACCCCACCTTTCTTTTTGGATAAAGCCGTGAGTGAAGCTCAGCAGAGTGCTTTGGAAATAAAAACAGGAAAGAGACCCCTACTACCAAAGTTTACAAACTTTGTTATGGCTTTCAGTGCAAACTCGGACCGATCAGGTGCAGTGCAGTCTACTGCGTGCTGAAGATGTTCTGGAAACATCTTAGAGGGACCGGCTGCAGTGGATTGCAACGGCTAGAGTCACACTGCTTATCGGGCTATTATCATTATTATCGGGCATACCGTTATTAGTTTGCAAAGTCCATGAGCTCGTAGGAAATGCCATAGATGTGGTGAAACAAAATTTCCCCGCTTAATTTACTTCAATTCTTACAAAAATTCACCGCAAATCTTATATAATTTCACTACATTATCCCCAATCTTACATAA
This sequence comes from Convolutriloba macropyga, assembly GCF_964194025.1. Classification (NCBI taxonomy): domain Eukaryota; kingdom Metazoa; phylum Xenacoelomorpha; order Acoela; family Convolutidae; genus Convolutriloba; species Convolutriloba macropyga. The sequence continues at coordinate 48,057 of NW_027452401.1, read as the reverse complement.
TTTCGCGCTTAAAATTGCGGATGCAATACAACTATGTGACTATGATTCCCATGGCCACCCTAGTCGAGGCAAAAAGTTTATCTTGTAAGATCTTGCAAGATTCTTGCAAAAAAAGTTTATCTTACAAGATTCTTGCAAGAAAAAGTTTATCTTGTAAGATTCTTGCAAATACGTAAACCACCTTTAAAAAACTGGAATATGAAACAACTATCCAACCAAAAGCACAATTGCTATAAACTGAGTGAATAGACTTGCAAAGCAAGTGTAACGTATGTCTTTTTTACAGGTATAACACGATGGCTTTCCTTATGACTTTTTTGCGGGAGATGATGGCTTTCCTTAGTTTTTTTAACGTTTTTGCGATACAATGGAGGGCTAGATATAACTGAAAGAATGTTTTGCTTGAAGCAAAATTGTCTGAAACAACAAAGAAGGCAGGTTATCAAAAAATTACTTAGAGGCCACTATCATCGTATAAGTTAAAATTTTGTTTTTTTTTCTGTTAGATTTTTTTGTTAGATTTTTTTGATCATCCAACTATGCTTCAAAAGAATCCGGCGGTGATTTTTTTAATTGTTGTGTATGATTAAGCGTGATAACTTGAGATTTGTCAGAAAAAAATAGTTTTTGAAAAGTTTCATTAAAAGTTTCAGTTCTTTTTTTTGCGTTTTTCTGGTTTTTTTGGGCACATCGTGTCCGTTTTTCTGTGTGTTCTTTTTGGGCACATCGTGCCCCTTTTTTGTCAATTTCGGGTTTTGAATATGTGTAAATGTTTCAGAACATCTTCGGGAAATCAATTTTGAGGGCCAACAGGAAACCATCTTCTCCAAGGAACCTTGAAACACAACAGAAAACCAAGAAAACAGAAATGGAGAAATCAGAAAACCAAAAAAAAACAGAAATGGAAAAATCAAAATCAAGAAAACAATGAAAAAATCAGGAAAATATTTGAAAAGCGAAGACCGAAAAACCCTTTTACGATGTTTTAGATTAATATTTTTCTGATGTTTTATTTCCTCGGCTCTCTTTTGTCGATGCCAAAATATGTGTACTTTCATATCTTGCAATGTTTTAGAATTTTTTCTTTGAGTATAGGTCTTAAGAATAGGTGCTGGAGGCAAAAAAAGAATTTTGAAAGTAAAAAAGTGTATCTTGTAAGATTCTTGAAAGAAAAAGTGTATCTTGTAAGATTCTTGGAAGAAAAAGTTTATCTTGTAAGATTCTTGAAAGAAAAAGTTTATCTTGTAAGATTCTTGTAAGCAAAAAGTTTATCTTGTAAGAAAAAATTTTATCTTGTAAGATCTTGCAAGATTTTGGAAGAAATTCTTGCAAGATGATGCATCGTCTTGCAAGATTCTGCCAGAATCTTGCAAGATCTTGCAAGATAAACTTTTTTTCCGACTAGGGCAAATTGTGTTTACATTTGTAAAAATTAATTTGTGTTCTGTGCAGTGCGAATGAGCGCGTAAACACTATATGCCTATGATTGCGGTGAGCTGGAACAGAGAATATTAGGGGGTTATGCAGAGATGCAACTACTGTGAAAATGAAATTTTACTGGATTCGAACCAGCATCTCTTACTTGCAAGCCTAGTGCGCTGCTCATTTTTAAATGAGTAGCACACTAGGCTTGCAAGTAAGAGATGCTGGCTCGAATACAGTAAAGGTCCATTTTCACAGTAGTTGAAACTGCTTAGCCCCCTAACACTCACTGTTAGGGGTGCTAAAGGAACAAGAAGAAAACGTGATAACGAATTTTAAGAGACGACCAGTTTGAGATCGTACGACCAGTTAGTGTATACACTAACGCTCTCGAACTCGCCGTCTCTTAAAATCCATTCTCACGTATTATCTTGTTCCTCCAGGCTTCATTTCTTTAGCCAAGTATACGTTGAACAAGTAGAGCTTCTTGTCAAGCTATGTCAAGCTTTTCCTATGCACAATTTACATTAGGTTTATCTCTCTCAACCTTCTAACAAAGAAGATAGAAAATTCATCAAAACTGTTGTCAAATAAAGGAAAAAAACTTCAATCGGCCAGTCGACGTCAAGAAGAAGAAAAATTAGTGAAAGACTGGGATAAAATACCTAATATTGGAAGGCAATTAAGTGTATGCAGTAAATATACGACATTTGATCTCGTTTGTCGAATAGATTAGATTGATACTCCTTCCCCTTTTCATCCCCACCTCGCGGGGAGTATTCTCAAATCAATGTGCACCTCAAATCACACCCCTCTTTCCCGGTTCTAGGTGTCAAATTGCTAAAAGATGTAAGATTTGCGGTGAATTTGATTAAAAGTTGTAAGATTTGCACTCAAAGAAATCTATTCACTGCTACCAGCAGAATGCAGTGAAAAAAATTTTCGGCGCTACCAGCAGAATGCGGTGAAAACAAATTTTCACTGCTACCAGCAGAGTGCAGCGAAAAAAAAAATTTTCACGGTTAAAACTGCGAATCTTACACATATTCCATATTCACCGCTAAATTCAAAGCTTATTTTAAATTCACAGGAAATGTCACATAACTAGGTTTCAGATTGCGCAGTGGAAGAAGAAGTTGTTGAAATGCACGGGGTGAGAGCTTGGAACCCGTGTACGGAAGTTTCTTTTTTGTAAGAAATCCGGTGAATGCAGTGAAAAATTTTTTCACCGCTAAAAATCGCAAATCTTACAAAAATTTACCGCATTCAAAGCTAAAAGATGCGGGCGCTACTTGTCGGTACTGACTCATGCACTGATTTATGTGATTTATGTCAATTATTTTGACGTGCCAGACCTGCGTTCATACTGATTTTACAATAGTCAGACTTGAGCCATGTGCGAAAAATAAAGTTTCGTAAGGGGATAGAACCCACGCTCTCCCACTCCCTAGACATTAGTTCTCCTTAGTGCGCAATCCTTACTGTTGAAAATTGCTCTTTTGCGCCGTTAATATACGCTTGAAAGAAGCAATTTTCAAGCCACAAAGCCAGCAAAATTTATTACATGGGGGACCTGCATTTACAATTGCCCAATACTGATTTACACTTGGAGTTCGGTACGGGAATGATACTAGGAACAATTGGCGCCAGAGCAGTATCTCTGTAAAGGTTTAAAACAATTCACGGAAAATTTCAATTATATGGACAACAAAAAGCAATAATTCAGAATAGCAACGTAAAGCTCAAACGAGACACAGCAACGTATTATAATTTTTCAACGTATAGCCCCAAAACGTATAAATCAACTAGGAAAACTGAGACGGCGAAGTTTTTTCGATGTTCTTTGGTGGTTATTTGTCTGATGACATTAATACAATATGGCCAGCAATCATCATGAAACCCTAAAATTGTGAAGCCGAAAGCCACATAGTGTTCTTATTTACTTAAAATGTGGTTATACAGATTTTCTGCATTAAATGGAACGTGTTATGCGCACATGGAGAGTCTGTATTTCTGAGAAATTGTGCTTGTTTTATTTACTTTGCTACATCTTCCGGCCCAGGAGAAGCGGTTGGGAAAACGGATATTAACTTTAAAAGCAGGATAACAAATGATGTGTTTGAATTGCGAAGAACGGCGGAGAATGAAACCATGTCAAAGCTGTATATGAGTCCAATGATCCGAGCAGTGGGGCAGTAAACCTTCGGGCTGGTCTATTTATTTACCCAAGCCATGTCATTGGTTTTCTAATAAATCTGGGCAGCCACTTGCCACTTCGACCTATGTTTCAACCAGAAACTAGAGCATACAGGAAAAAAAAGTTTGTACTTTAACTTCATTTCTGGCATTTCTGACAGTTGTGAGATGCTTAATGTGTTTAATGTTTTGTTGGGTTTTGTTCTCTTTTGGAGAGAGCTCAGGCCTTTTGCCAGTTCTTTGCTCAAGTCTCCTATAGTTGTTTTCATGTAAATCCGCCACTGCCAGTCCCAAGCCAGGTAGGTAAAAAAGTAGCTCATACTGGATAATCACAAAAAGTCTGTTTTCTAAGGTCTTTTTGAGAGTTTAACGACAGTTTTTATCAAATACTGCGTTTTGTTTTGTATTATTTTAGATACCTCGTTATGAGACAGATTTTTTAAACCACATGCTCTGCTCAAATCTACTATAGCTGTTTTATGTAGCTCCGCTGTGCTGCCCGTCATTTGGGTTAATGTGTGTGCATGTGTGTGTTTGTATGTGTGTGTCTGGGACATCCTCAAAGGAAAATAAATCACTGTCAAATAAGAAATCTACGAGGAAAAACAAGAAGAATCTTCGAGCTTTTAATTAGAAAAATTGTTCCATTATGCCTCGAGAAAGCATGAGAGATGATCAATTGCAGAATGAACAAGGTCATCAAATAATTCGCTTTTGTAATTACAGAGACCTTCTAGTTTACGTTGAGTAAGTAGAGCTTCTTGTCAAGCTGTGTCAAGCTTATCCTATGCTCAATTTACATCAAGTTGTTTTCTCTTAACCTTCTGCCGGAAAAGATAGCAATTTCCTCAAAACTGATTTCAATTAAAGCAAAAGAACAACACTTAACTTACTCTCTTTTGTCGAACAGATTACATTGATGTTTGCTCCCATTTTTATCCCCATTTGTTTTGTTTGATTTTGTTCTGTTTTGGTGAGAGTTCAGGACTAGATTTTGCACTTAGTGCTTTGCTTAAACCTCCTAGAGTTCTTTATGTAACAACGCCCGTGCCAGTCCTGAGCCCGGAATGAAAAATGAGGTGGGTAAAAAAATATTATACTGGAAAGTCTAGAAAAGTCAGTTGCTAACGTGGCTATGAATAGATTCCGATTGAGGTTATCAAAATACCGGGTTTCTTTAAAAAAAAATTGCTTTGCTAAATTCCCCCTAGCTATTTTGTGTAGCTCAGCTGCCGCCGGTTACTTGTGCGATGGTGTGCGTTTGTGTGTCTTTGTGTGTGGGTGTGTCTTTGGCACAGAACGATTCTGAGAGGAAACAAATCACTGTCAAACAGGACAATCACAGGCGAATTAAAAAGAAACTTACAAATTTTATTTATAAAATTGTTTAATTACGCTTCCAGAAAGCACAAGAGTTAATAATCCCCTGTCATTTAGAAAAAGAAAAGTTTATCATAGTAATTGCTTTTGTAATTACAGAGACCTGCTATTTGAAAAGTCAGTTCAATTTATGCTACAATTGATATCAAAAACTTATAAAAATTCGATAAAATATTAAAGTTTACAGGATATCGGATCAGTAATTTAATCAGCCGTTAGAACCGTTAATCAAACAATGTTAAATTTTTTGGAAAAGGAAGAACCAATTTCAATTTAACCAAAATCAATTTTCATTTTTTCTTTAATTGATACGGCTGGTTGGTCTCGCACTTATGAAAAACGCCCGCAATTCTAAACCTGATGCTCTACAAAGCACTTTCCGATGCTCTACAAATTTAATATATAACTATTAGCTAACATTAGTTTTTCAAACTAGGCTGAATTTGCTACAGATAACAACAAAACCGGATCACTTTATGTACACCTGTTCAACCTGATAGTGAGTTGAGCCAAAAGCAAATATAAATTCCCCATACATGTTTAGGCAAAAATAGTTCAGCTTAATTTTAAATTGGATTTTATTCTCCTAATTCACGAGTTTGAACAAGAAAAGCTAGGGTTGTTACAACTGAATTCCAGCTGAAGTATTTTGGAGATACAGGACATAGTAATTTGCTGCTCAGAAGTAATTTTCAACACAAGACACAGTAAGACTTTACTATTCAGGAGTAATTACAAAACAAGGCATCGTAACAAAACAATTGCAGCTCAATTATCTCTGTTTTTTTTTTTTCAAAATTGTTCTGCCGAGTTATAGCAAAAAAGCTGTTCATTGCAGCTGTTGTCTTTGGCAGCCTATTGTGTTGGTTTCCAGTCTTTTCTATTCCTTTTCCCAGACACTACGACCATGACTAAAAATTTAACTATAGATTTAACTATCATTACTGCCCTGACGACAGAAAAAGGTCCACAATGAACAAAAACTGAAAACTACCTTTTCCTTTTCCTATGCAAGCTGATCTCGAACATCACTCACCTCATTTTCCTCCGTGAAGACCACTTAGTCAAATGGCAGTATTGGAGTAAGTTTCACGACAAGACTGACCGAGTTTGTCACTGTCGCTTACTAACCCAAAAAAGTCTTCGTTCAGATTTTCAATCGGTACCGATTTTTATTTTTGTCGATTTTTCAGAATTGGCAAATGCCATGTTACAAAATTATACTAGAAAAATTAGAGTTAGCTGGTGTTCATGGAAAGAAATTTTGATGATCAGAAAAGTCCTCTGATCATGGTAAGTATGGTAGAAAAAGATTTCACTTTCCAAGCAAAAATTAGCCTGTGGTTTCTTCGTCAATTTTTTAAAATCAGAATTTACTAGGGACAATGGTTTTGCGCTCAGGGTCTGGTCAACACGACACATCATGAATGACAACACATCTTCCGTACTTGATATTCTTGCAACTTCTGACCAATTGCTCCCACGCTCCTCAAAAAGTCGCTGAACTAAACTAAACTCTATTTGTTTCATGCTCCATTGTGATCTTTAAACTCGTGTTCTGCTCGAATGAAAACTCTCGCATTGCAATAGATCATTTTTAGCGGTTCGATTCATCGAACTATAAAAACAAGAATGCGTTTAGACAATTGTTAGATATGCGGTCAAAAAGGGAAGATACCAGAAGGAAGATCCTCTTTTAGGTCGCATGAGTCTCAGCTTTTTTGTTGGGTACTCTGGTGATTTATTTTTGGACCTTATTAAATTCGCAAACGTCTCATGTATTATTCTAGTACTTGCACTTGCAATTGCATTGATTTGATATCGGCCGTCAAGGTTTCTTATTCGTCATAGAAATTAAAAATCTTTTCAATCAAACTAGGCAAACAATAGAGTCCAGATGATAACGTAAGGAACAAAGTTTTAAATTTTGATACCTTGTTTCAAACACGTCGGAAAATGATGGTTCCTTTCAAAAAATGAGCGGTGTGGCTACAACAATTTTTTCCACAAACTGCCTTTCACTTTTGATTTTTCTTAGTTTTTTTCTTAATTTTTTTTCAAAGTATGCATTTATTGACTGTCAACGCCAAGTTTTTGTGATTCGAACACTTTTGAGTCCGGGCTCCAATGAATAAAGCTGACTCATAACTGAATTGTAACAGTTTGGCAGTTTGATCTCTGGTTCAATTTACAGCCTTTTCATTTCCAACAACTCACTGTCAACTTTTGTGTAATTTGTTTTGCGTTTGATGTTCCTTCATGGACTGACTTAAAATGCTTACTACGCTTTTATGACAAGCTTTGGTATCTTTTTTCGTCACAGATTGGACTTTTTTTACCACTTATTTTGTGAAGGTGAATTTAGAATGTTTTTCGTCCCTCGTACCGATCAATTGTTCGTTGACAACATATGCTAATTTTTTGAGAACAGCAAACAATTCAATTCCAGTTCCTACTTAATTGACGTTGTATCTTGTAAGTATCGTGAACCAAATTGATGCAAACTTTTTTCTAAATTTCAATTTCTGTTTGAGAGGACATTCAAGTACTTAAAGATTTGTAATAATTTGTTGTATTCATACTTTGTATTTCCTAATGAAATTGATGGAAAATCAAACATCTGAAGTCACGGCATCTTTGAAGTCAGACACGTTATCTCGAGTTGCATATTTTCTGTCTGCAGATAATTCGTTCCAAGAATGACAGCAATAATGAGTGTAACAACGGTGCCCTGGGCTTGCATCTTCTTGTTAAATTTCTGATCGCAGAATGATATGTTGATACACTATTGAAGAGATCGTAAATCCTGCGAATTGGCACAGAGATTTTAAAAAAACCTGTGTTTTTGCTATTTTGCCCTGAATTGGTGTCTATTCTCGTCTCCTTTTGTCTCTGCATGAAGCAGTTGCTTGTGCTTTTAGATCATACTTTAATAACAAAAACGCTGTGTTTGATATCTTTCATTACCTGTTTTTCCCAGACATTGGCAACATAAACGCGGCTTTCTCAATACTGCATACTGTTTACCGTCATCATGTTTTTATTACAGGGAGATTATAAGTTCGATGAATACGGTCAGCTATTGGTGACGGATCATTTGCGATAGTTTTTTGTGTAACATTCAAACTCTAGCTGAATTTTAACGCATTTGATAATAGTTTTTCTTTGTTTTTGTTGCTCCTGATGTCCTGTTTGTATTCTCTCTTAAACACCAAAAACCATTCATAAAAGAATATTTTTCTCAGCCATTTTGCGAGTGGCATAAGATCAAGTGTCTTTTCCCGGCAGCCTTCTACATAAAATCAGCAATTCTCCTTGAAAATTGGAGTCATATTTTTTCCACGAAGCAAAAAGTTTCAGTTGATTGTAAATTGTCTTAAGAAATGTTTTGCCTTCAAATGTTTTGCCTTAAAATGTTGAATCATGCAGTTGCTTATGCAAGGCCTCAATTTGGCTGTCATCAATCAGATAAAAGAGGCCAGGCTTCCATTCTGGCAGTGGCAAAGTTTGCGAGTTGAATGGCCTCAAATAATAAATAACTGTTGTAGTTCACGTCGCTTTAGCACTGAGCAGCGTGTTTGAGTAGCCCATTTTCTCCTAGTCAAGAAAAGTTCATTGATGGGCGGTAATCACATAAATGAATGATCACTCCGACCATTTTAGTGTTTTACCATGTAAAGAACTCAGTTTATGCTTGGGTACAACTGCTTCTGGGTTTTTTAGGTCATAAAATTCTTCTGACCTCAGGTTAGAATGTAACGCTCTCTCCCTTATGACAGTGTCTTGCGTGACTACTTGCGATCAACACCATTTTGTTCTATTGGCTGTGAGTTATTTGCAGGCGGTTCTTCTTCGTTTATCGCAACTGACCCACCTAGTTGATTGGACATAATTTTCTCTCGTTGCAAATATTTATATGAAACTGGTTTTAAGTCGTCAAAGAATTGTCGTTTTTCTGTTTTTTCAATGGCAAAACGAAATCAAACCACTCCGTTTGTCCAAGAGTTGTTGAAGTCGTGTGCCAATATTTTTTCTCTGCTGATAGAATGTTTCGATTTTGCCGGGCCATTCATCGTTTTGCACTATTTTGTACCCTTTTCGTGTTTTATTGAAAGCTGCTCGGAAGACATCTCAATGTGTTTTTCAGCGATGTTTCATATTCCTGATTGATTCTGTCTAGTTCCTTTTGTAGGCAGCAGCTCGATTCCTTAAACTTGAACAGTTAACGTAAACTTTGTGAAAAAATTCCTATAGTTTTAGCTTACCTCTGATATGGTCTTTGCGTTGAGCACTTTATGGCATAGAGTTCAGAAATATAGACAGCAGTTTATATTCCGTTGTCAGGTTTGGTGGACTAAATGCAACGGCTGCTCTCACGCCTAATTTACGCAGCCCAGTTCATTTGCTTCCAAATACGACTCAAATTGTTTTCGCTTTTTTGTTACACCTTAGATGTTTCAACTTCAGTTTTGGGGAGATTTAACGATATCGCCAAACAGGTTAGAATGCCAGAACCTGGGACGGTAATAGTTCAATTACAGCTGAGGAATTTTGATAAAGAACACAGCAACAATTGATGAACGCTAAGGAAGAAATTTGAATACAAGACAGAGTAGTCATTTATTTATACATTGCTCAAGTCAATTTCTTGCTGCAGTTGAACAGTTGTTCTGAGTCAATGAAAGTTGTTTTTGAGTTCGTTTTTATTGCTAACTATGATTAAAACTGCTTTTTGTTATACCTAAAGCTGTAACTTTAATTATGACTATTACTAGGACCTAAATAGTTGCTATGACAACAGAAATTGGATTGTTAAGAACAACAAAGAGGAAACAATTTCCCCCTTCTCAAGTTCACTTCCAAGACTACTTTCCAGTCCGGCGTACGAAGATATAATATAATTAAACTTAAAAATGTAAAACTGTTTTTTTACAAATGAAAAATTAATGTAACCTTTATTGTGGCTTTTTAAATTTTAATTTTTTAGTGGTTTGAATTTTAAGCGTTTTCTTATTCATACCTAATTTTTTTCCGAACAGTATTAGATTTTTTGAGACTTCCTTAGATGAACTTTTCTGTTTGCTTTTAATGCGTTCCCACCATGAATTCCTGGACCCTTATTGTTCGGGCTGAAACCCCTGTCAGCGACCAAGTCCCTCTTGGCCCGTATCCGTTTTGTGTTGAGGACCTCATCCAGAGTTTTTAAGAACAAAAGTTTCTTTAGATTCGGTTTTATTTGAAGTTCATTTTTTAAAATCATTTTCACCATTGCGGACTCAAAGTTGTGGTTTTATGAATTGCTCTAATTTCAAGTAAAATCATTATGCGCTGAATCCGCATATTTTCAATTACTTTCCCTCAAATTTTGCGGGTCTTTCCCATTAAAACTATGTTAAACGCAGTTTTAATCATAGTTAGCAATAAAACCGAACTCAAGAATTCAGGTATATGGATGTGAAACTTCCATTTTTATTTGAGAATTCAGGGTTAACCTTTCCATAAGCATCTTATGAAGGTCAAATCAAAGTCGGGCAACAGGGAAGGCAGGAAGGTGTCTGAGTCGCCACTAGAAAGGGTTTCATCTGCTGCCATCTGGTCTGCATATCTTTCAATTGTCTTTTCAGCAGTGCTCTCGATCCCTGAAACAAGTTTACTAATACTGGCGCTTACTATTATCTTGCCAGCTCATATTAACGTATGAGCAAAATTATATAGCCCCCCCCCCCACGAAATTTTAGCCCCCCCCCCCATTATAATTACCATGATTGTGAGGCTAGGTTATCTGTCCACTAGGCTGGGAGGGGGGGGCTATAATGGTAAAGACCCGCAAAATTTGAAGAAAAGTAATTGAAAATATACTGATTCAGCGCATAACGATTTTTCTTGAAATCAGAGCATTTCATAATACGACCACAACTCTGAGCCTGCAATGATGAAAACGATTTTAAAAAAATGGTAGGAAAACGATAGGAAATGGATCTGTATGTTTACATTTACTACTACAATTGCACACAAAATTCCAAGATATTTTTTAAAAATTGTAAAATACTACCGAAAATTGTAAAAATCGCAAAGTTGATTTAAGAAACCAAAGAAACAAAATGGAAGAACGTTTTCACCAAAAAAACTCATTAACAAAAAATTGTAAAACTTTTAGCAGAGAGTTTGTATCAAACAAAATCTTCAGAAATCTTATTTACTTACAAGCAAAAGCGGCTAAAGAAAAAACACTGAAATGCTGGATAAATTGAATAGTTATATTGGAAAAAAGGGTAAAAATTACTTCTTAAGGTAAAGCAAAAAATTTTATCTAAAGATATTTATAGCAAGCATCCTTGAGTGATTATAAATCATTTGAAGAAATAATAATTAAATAATTTGAACGTGACAAAAATTTTCAATCATTAAGAATAGATAGATATAACACATTAGAAGCCGAGGAAACAAATAAATCAAAGACAATATTCAGAAGCCACTGAATAGCTTTACAAGATTTTAGAAAAATGGTTAAACAAGATTCTATTATGTAAGATATGTAATGAAAGTTTGTATTAAGTGCGACATGCCACGACTATCTTTGTTTCTGTTACATGAACGCAAAAAGTTTACAAATACATTTAATAGATATCCCAGATAAATTAAACGATCAAAATGGAAAAAACCTGAGATAAATGAAAGATGAATTAAAAGTTGATTATACAACAGAAGCAGTAATCGTTAATAGAGGTAAAAGTAATTAATCAACTAAAACAATAGATGTCCGAAGAAATTTGCATAAACATCAAATAAGGCACAGAGAATTTTTTAACGCACTTTCTAATAATGTTTGAGATATGTTGAACAGTTTAGATTAAGACCAAATGGACATAAAAAGAATATGATAAAAAAATAAGCTAGCAATACACAAAGGCTGATAGAAGAGTTAGAGTATCAACGAAAGAAATTAAAATCGAAATGCTGCTGATGCTGATATTGATCAGTCAAATTCCCCTTTGTGTGTGGTAGACATATCAAAAATTTGTTTGATCTAGGACCAGGAAAAAATAGGTTTTCGAAAGATTTTTTCGTTAATTTAAAAATTTTCTACCTCTTTTTAAGCTACTCAAGAGGTGCTTCTCATTGTGTGTGTGTATGTGAGTGTGCATGTGTGTGTGTGTGCGTGTGTGTGTGTGTGTGTGTGTGTGTGGGTGTGTGTGTGTGTGTGTGTGTGTGTGTGTGTGTGTGTGAATGTGCTTGTTAGTACTTTCCTTGAGTTTTCTTGCGAGTGCTGTTTTATGTGTATTTGTTTTATGTGTATAATATTTGGTATCGTTATGATATTTTCGGCTATATCTCTTTTTTTTCTTCAACAGTAAGTATTGAAATTGTATTTTTAACGACCTCTTTGACCTTGAAACGGTGATCTTACCCTACCAAGAGCCATGAACCTCATTTTGATAGCATTAGTAATCATTATTATTTCACTTGGTGCTTTAATTGTATATTAGGGTACTCAAACTTGTGTTGAGTTGCCCCTCAACCTAGAAAATGCACCATTTTAACCCTCTGTCCAGAAAAATCAAGTATTGGATCCTTTTTTACCGAACCAAAACCAAAGCGTTGCGTCTTGTCTGCCAAGAGGTCACCAAGTTGTGGATCTACTTTTGAGTGACCCAAGACTCGGCAGTTTTTTCGGCACTGTGACCCAAAATTTGGCATTTCCTGGCGGAGAGACCCAAGACTTGGGATATATCTGGGCAGAGACCCCCATGAGTTAATTTTACGCCGTCAATAGAAACCCCAGCGATCGACTCTGGAGTGTTCTCTAAGCAGCCTTTTATTTGAACTGACCAGACTATGAATCAGGCCTGGGACCTTCTCTGAATTTTTCTGAATCAGGCATGATCGTCTGGCATGATCGTCTGGCATGATCGTCTGGTCTGAATCAGGCATGATTAAACGCAAACGCTGCTAAATAATTTTTAAACCAGAATTGCATTTTCATTCCTTTACTGCTATCACAATGAACTCTCAACTCAAAGTAAACAAACTTTGTTCCTGACTGTTGACAGAAGAATGAGTTTTTTATCCGTCTTTATACATTTCTGCTATTTCAATTATTTTGCAGACAGACATTTTGATTGAAGGAGTACATCCTTTTTTGTTTATTTTAATCGCATTATCAGTCAAATAAATTTGCATTTTATTTTGTTCCATCACTATAAGGTAGATGCTGAAACATGTCTTCTCGAATAAACTTGTTGATAAAATGTTAAAATCTCATTTCTCTCATCAGTTTTGAGAAGATTTGTCATTTTATTAATACATCTTTCTTTTCATCTGGCTATGACTTCTCTCATATTACTAATTTTGCTGCAAATTGGGTGATCAGCAACCGAAACGCGATTTTGTTGACTATCTTGATCATTATCATCACTAAAACGGTAAACTATTTTATTAGCCAAGCTCCTTTGTCTATCATTATTGCTGATCTATAGAAATGCGACTATACGGGTCTTCAAAGCTACCGCAGATTAACAAGTTTCCCCAGAGCAATTCTTTCGTTAGAATATTAATTTTGTGCATTAACGTAGAACCAACAACTGTAACACGGGAAATATTTTTTAGCAAGGGAGAACCCACGTTGTTCCTCTTTTTACAACAAAATAAATACAATTACTAAAAACACCAGCAGTTGTTGCAACTGTTTTAAACTCAGTGTTTCAAAGTTTTCTTTGGTTAAAACATCATCACCAATTTTAATTTCTTTTAGTTGTAAATAAGAATTTATAAGCAGTGGTTTCAAAAAAATCTGCAACAACTTTACTAATTATTCGTAGTAAACAATCAGTTATTTTTTCTTCATTTGTTTTAAATTTTTTAAAACTATATGCGAGGCCCTGTTGACCAGACCGAAGATAATCGGTCAAATTGTTGTGGGAACTGATTGGATTTTGGCGTTTTTGACCGGTATAATTAGGAAGTGATAGTTTTTGATTGTTTGTGGTCGTTTTTGATCGTTATATATAGGAAATGATCGTTCTTTCAGGATACTATCGTTTTCACGGAGTTCTTGATAGTTTCCTTAGAGTCAGGGCCGAGATATCAATGCTAAAAAACTCAAAATTATTGGAGATTGGCGGTGAATGAGTTGAATTTATGTACGATCTACGCTAAATTCAAGGACAACTTCAAATGATTTATGGACCTAGCCAGAAGTCTCCTTTTTCTATTTGGTTTTGAAAAAGAAAAACTTTTCGATCTTGCTGCTCTAAGAAAAATACTTTCTTAGTTGTCTTATTAAAACCCCTCTATATAGTTTTAAAGATCATTTCTTATGCTGTCACTTTTTTAAAAACACTCAAAAAATACTAAAAATTGTTATCCCCTAAAAAATAACGGCTAAAAACATTTATTTCTTTTAAAAAACAACGGAACAAAAGGGTGATCTTGTACAAAAATTCTCAAAAAGTTTAAAAAAAACAAAAAGTCTCTCAAAAAATGCTCAGAAACGGTCTTTTCCTAAATAAAAAAGGCTCAAAAACGGTCTTCTCCTAAAAAATAACAGTCATAAAAAGTTTTATTTAGTCTAAAAAACGCTGAAAAACGGTCATCTCCTAAAAAAAACGTTCAAAAACTATCTTTTCTTGTGTCGAAAAATGATCAAAAAACCTCAAGTTGGTCATAAAAACATAAGGGAATTGACCTTTTGCCTAAAAAAACGTGAAATGATTGTTTTTGATCGTTTTTTAGGCAAAAAGGTCAATTCCCTTATCAAAAACAATAATTTCATGTTCTTTTGACTAAATTTCAATTTGAGTACATTCAAAGATCTGCCTCTAGAATCATAACATCCATCTATCTTTACCTGCAACAATAAAAAATGACAATTTTAATGAACTTTAATTTTTTATGTTTATATAGAGAGCACGTCGCATGAAAAAAATATTTTCAATAAAAGGTTACATTTAAATTTTTGACGAATTTTGTGAGTAGTAACATATAGGTTGCAAAAGTCAGAAGTCAGCTGTCAGCTGTCAGCTCCATAGAAATTTACATACACCTTTGAATTTTTTCTTCCTGAAGACAACTTATTAGTTTTTTGCACTAATCAGAAGACATTCACTATCTTAATTGGAATCGACTATTCGGCACTCTTATCTGGGACTTCTTTTAGTATTCTTAATCTGGTGAGACCAATCCAATATTTTCCAAATTAACAATTGTTTCACTTTCAGGTCTTTTTAGGTCAAAGTTTTGAGTTGTTTTTTTCTCACCGTTTTTTTTTCAGAATGGGTCACTAGTGTATTATAACCAAGCCCAGTGTATCCAGCGACAAAATGGAAGCGGCTGTTCTAGCGAAATGGAACAAAGATAAACTCATTAAAGAAATTCTAAAACTAAGAGAGAACAAAAAAACATCACTCGAACAGCAAATCCCTATATAACCAAGCAATTTCAGAAATTGCTTTTTGTGGGGACAAAATGAGAAAATGTTGACAAAAATTATTGATGGCAACAAATACAAAGAAACTAAACAAGTTTATGCCAACAACATTCAGTTTTTTCCGAAGTTTGTACCACGATTTACTAAACATCTTGTCATATCAGACAGCACGCATAAATTTGTTAAACAGGGTGATATAAGTAAAGAAACTGCAATACACTCATACCCTTCGGCAACAATAAGTGATGTTAATAACATTATTGATTCTTATTCGGCTGGAACAAAACCTGAAAGCCTTGTTTTTCATTTGGGACACAATGCAATTGACCAAGGTACTGATGGAAAAAGGGCAGCTGAGCAATTGGGTGACTTAGTCAGTAAGTGATTAACTAAATTCAAGCCCCATAAGGTTGCTATATGCCAAATTCCACCAGTTAAAATTGGACTATACGGACGGGACTCGAACAACAAAGAAATTGATGCTTACAACCAAGAAATCAACAGCATTGTTGACCAAATTAGAGGCGAATTCCAGTGGTCAAATGTATACGTCCTCAATTATGGTCTTGAGGCAAACGATATCAGACATGATGGTGTACATACAAACATATATGGAATTTAAAAAATAGTTACAACTTTGCGGAAACATATGAAAAACATTGGCTACAACTGTTCATCAAACGATATATCATTGAAACAAATGCGTCCTTAACAGCAAAATGGAACACTTTTGGCATTCGAAAGGGGATGGAATAACTTCAATAGTCCAAATGAGTTCTGATGCATTTGGGTGACTTAATTCTTAGTTCTTTAATAGAAACGTTGAATGTTTCTTTTGAATAAAACATCTGTTGTGTTTGGGATTTTAATAATAGGCTTTGTTTGTAAAGGGGGGGGGGGAGTAGCCTTTTTCAAAAGTCACTCATATCATACTAAAAAACCAAAATTTAATTTTTGTCAGGTTTATTATAGTAATTTGTTTTCACTAGGGTTCGGTTTCATCAATATTACGTATTTATTATCAGTCATATTAATTATTCTGCAAAAAAGTGGTGATATTGAAACAAACCCTGGCCCATCTCAAATAGAAAAATTGAAAACATTAGACCAGTACTACAAAGAAAAGAACAGAACAGACGATAATCTCAAGTTCTGTTACATGAATTGTAGAAGCCTAAATAATAAATACGAAAAGTTATCAAATTTTTTGACAACTCTCGATCAGTTGTCTTTCCTAGCTGTTACCGAAACATGGATTAAAGAGAACAATACTATTCCAGATTCTTTTTTGAGCAGTAGTCATCAATTTATTCACCAGTCGAGATCTTCATCGACTGAACTGGAAAGAGGGGGAGGTGTAGGCATATGGATACCCAACAAGTTTTCAATCAAAATGAGAAATGACTTGAACACCATCAACCGGAGTTTTTTTGAATCACTGTGGATAGAAGTAATTGAGCCTCTGAAAGAAAAACTGCTCATGAATGTGGCGTATTGTTCAAACGTAAACCTTTCAAAATTCTTCCTTGATGAAATGACATCAGAAATTTCAAATGTTTACTCTAGCACTGACAATCTAATCCTGTTTGGAGACTTCAACATAAATATACTTAAAGAAACTGGGAAACAATTACTAAACAACTTTTTTGCAGATAATGGGCTTCAGTGTGTAAACACAAAAAAGCAACATGGACAAATGGAGAAAAATTTTCTTTAATCGACCACTGCTTTATTTCTTAAAATCAAATCTTTGAAACAGATATAGTAGAGTCAATACTTGAAAATGATCATTTCACTATTGTATATTAATCATCATTGAAATTAGAATGGAAGCAGCAAAATACAGATTATTTAATGCGAGGTAAAAAAAGATACATAAGAAGTAAGTTTAACCGTGATATCGCTTTGCAAGACTGGTCACTAACGTACAAAATCATTGGAGCAAATGACATTTTTCATAAATTTATTGAAATTTTCCAAAATGTATTAATTAGTCACGCACCTTTGAAGAAAATAGAAGTGAAAACAAAAAAGCAGAACAAAAAATGGCTATCAAAAGAACTGCGTAGTCTCATTAATGAAAAGCATCGTGCATTCAATGAATGGAAAAAAGATCCTAATCAAGAGCTCTTTAACAGCTACAAAGCACTTAGAAACAATGTTAATAGAAAATTGCGTAAAGCATTTGACGATTATACCAAACAATTTTTCGAAAATCTCCCATCTTCAAAAGAACAATGGAAATTTATCAAGAACAAAATTAACTCAAACAAACAGACAGAAAAAATTGCAAAGCTGAAAGAGGGCCATAACGTAATATCAGATGAAAAAAGCATTGCTAACTGTTTGAATAATTGTTTTGTCCGTCTTCGACTTTACAAGGGCGAAATAATTGCTCCTAAGTTGCCTTCTTTTAATTTTAATGGAAATGAATTCAATTTCAGGCCCGTAACCAGACGAGAACTATACAAAATTATTGACTAATTACCAACAAAAAAATCAGCTGGACCAGGGTATATACCATCCTGGGCATTGAAAGATTGTAAGTTGTCCATTGGAACCCATTTACAGTTTGCTACTGATGAGTGTATATACGCAAACACATTCCCTGAAATTTTAAAAGAAGCCTATGTCACTCCCATCTAAAAAGGAGACACGCACAACCTTGAAAACTATCGACCAATATCGGTCACTCCAACGTTAGCAAAAATTTTTGAAAGACTTCTCTTGGAGCAAATGTTGGAACATTTAGATATGAATAAAATAATTAACCAAAATCAATTTGGTTTCCAAAAACAAAAGTCGTGTCCTTATACAATAATTGCACGGACAGAGAAAATAAATCATTATGTTGAAGAAAAAGATATAGTCTTAACAATCTTTTTGGATTTAGCGAAAGCTTTTAACTCAATATCCTTGGACATTTTCATTCGAAAAAATTGAAAAATATGGTTTTGGAGAAAACGCAAGAGTCTTATTGAATTCGTTTCTAATTAACAGGAAACAGTGTGTTAGAAACGGATTAGTTGAATCCGACTGGACAATTACAAATCATGGTGTTCCTGAGGTACTGTAAGATACTGTACTGTACTCCAAGGTACTGTACTAGGACCACTAGTGTTCATACCTTATGTAAATGACTTCGGCGAGGAAATAGGGAAAAGTTCGAATGTTTTACAATTTGCAGATGACACAGCAATTTTATGTCATGAAAAAAATGAACAGTGTTTAGAAGCAAAGGCTGAAAAATTATTGATGGAAACTGAACAATATATGAAACAAAACAAGTTAACTCTAAATGAAGGGAAAACAGAAATAATGGTTTTCAAAAATGAGAAGTTACGAACTGTCAATTGCGTTAAATTTAATAGTCATTCATTGAAACCAACAGATGAAGTCAGATACTTAGGTGTTATTCTTGACAAAGAGTTGACATACCAAAAATAACTTAACAATGTGATCAGTAAAATGGCTTTAGCTATCAGATCAATTTATTTGGGACGCAATCAAATACCTTTAAAGGCTCGAATAAATCTCTTTAGATCACTTGTTTTATCGCATTTAGAAGTTAGTGCGATATTTTTTCAAAGTTTGCCGTCCTACTCAATTGATAGAATAAACAAACAAATTAGATGGGGATAAAAGTTTGCTTTTTTCGAACAAAATATGACAGTGCTCATAAACTACTTCTTGAAAATAAAATACTTCCCGCAGAACTTCAAATAGCAAAAACTTCATTAATAGGTTTTTCGATATTGTCCAACAAACAAACATACAAGACCAAGAAAAATTCAGAGTAATCGGAGACGTGGAAATTAAAGTTAATAATCGTACATATGATTTTTTTTTCACAACAAAATGTAAATCAAAATGGATTCAAAATTCAATTATAAGAAACTTTGTTCGGAAATGGAATAAACTTCCAAGAGCTCTAAGAAAGGAAAAATCAAATAAAAAATTTAAAAAAGAATTCAAGGAAGAGATGCAAAAAAGACACAAACGAGTTCCAATGGACAAAAAAATTGAAGGCTTTAAAAGTTTATTCTTATAAAATAATTCACGAGAACTAGAAACTGAACCTTAGTTTTTTATTATTATTATTATGTTTAGTTATTCAAGGGAAAGATGTAGTATGTTTGATTTATAATATGACAACATGTAACTTTAACCTTGGGGTTATTCGAATTTACATGTTTGAGATTTAAAAAAATTTTTCACTTTCATGACATATTACCACTTTGTTCTGGTTTATGACATTTAATAATATCTTCAACCATTTAAGAAAAATTGGGCCAAATCTTTATTGAAGTTATCACTTATATCAAAATAAACAAGTACACAGTTTTCAAAATCAGCCATATTAACTCGCGTCAATTCGATAAAGTTTCCAATATCAGTTCCATCCCAATCTCCTAAATTTACAAAAAATTATAATATTATCCGGACTAAAAAAATTACTACTGATTAGAATTAATATGTTACACCAAATCCTGTCGCCTATTAAACTAGTCCATGTAATGTCGACTTTTTAAGTTTAAAATTTGGCAATTCGTTCTCCTTAAAACCCTTATAACTTTCTTCTAACATCAATTATAATAGCAATTATCAAATATAAAACCTCAATAAAACCTCAAACTCAATCTATATACCATAGAAAAAATTTGTTTTATCGTTTGAAGACTTTCCCTAAAAGTAAGAAACTGTAAATAAAACCATAAGTAATATTGAACAAAAATGAGGAGAAGAGTGTAAACGTTTAATTTCAATAAATTACACTGTATTTACACATTTTTTTGCACAAGTTTTACAACTCTTTGATGAGAGCGTAACGGTGAACTAAGGGTGAACTGATGAAAAACTTACTTTTTTCACTCTTTACGCTTAGTATTTTTTTCAAAACTCTTTTTCCACCCTTTTGTGTATAAGAGCGTAATTTAGGGTGGAAAGACATTTTTTTCCACCGTTAGCTGAATATCAGTTTTTTGTACTGTTCCAACTTTTTTGTTTCTTTATAAGAGTGTACACAAGAAAAAGTTGCTGCTAAAAAGTTCTCCTAGAAAAAGTTGCTGCTATTTGTTTTTGCGTTGCAACCCAAACTAGAAATTTTAACTCGATTTTGATTAACGATGCAACTCTGCGACCTGCTTGAAGGCATCAATATTAAATGCATACAAAATTGAGCTGAAAAACAAATCTGTTTTTCATGCTAGTTATGATAACTGAATCTACGATTCAAACCAAACTTTACGGATAGCGAAAAAATGAGTCACAATAGCAGGTTCGTTGTCTCTTTAACTAGAGTATCTAGCAAATATCTCTTTGAATAGTAGTGTGCAAAATATATCTTTAATGAAGGTCTGCGTCAAAGATCACACACATATGGAACACACAGGGATATTAAGTAATGGTTATGTGACTCTGCTTGACGTCAGTGAGAGTTTTTTTGGCGTTATTAAGTCAGAATTTCAAAGTAACTTTTCAGAGTCACTTAACCATGCTTAAAACACGAACGAAACGCGCACGTTTTAAATTGACGAAGTTCAACGGAAGTCAACTTCTGGCTAATTAGCAACTTCAGGCAGTTTAACTTCCGACACTGCAGACTTTCGGCATTTTACAATGTGCACGTGAGTGTTTTAAGTCGTTGTTTTTGATTACACGAATGAGTTCCCTATTCAAACTATGCCTAGAGTAGAACGGACATCCAACTTTGAATCGTTAAAATCTGGTTCACTTAAGCGTTTAATATATAAGGTGTCTCTGAAAAATTGATGAAAATAGACTATTCCTAACCTTAATACTTAGGTACGTTTTTTTACCCCCCTCCCTGTCTTGCTTTGCTATGACTACTCATAGGATACGTAAGTAGTATTGTCAGCAATAATGATATCGCGGTAACGGCACAAAAAGTTCGGAAAAATGAGTGAAGTCTTAAAAGATCTGAATTAGACTTGACTCAAACTTTATAAATTGATACCCGGGTCGAGGTTAGGCGGTGAATTTTCATAAGAGACGCGGTGAAATGCGGTGAAAATGAATAACTTTCACCGCATAATTCTTACATCTTTTTGCGGTAAATGCGGTGAATTATTTATTTTCACCGCATACAGCGGAATTGTTACAGGAAACAAACTTTGGGACAGGGGTTACCTCTCAAATACAGCATGTCTACAACTTCTTACTCCACTGCTCTATCTGTCACTTACTTCTTTGATATTTCCTGTGAATTTAAAGCAAATTCAATGAACGTTGGAAAACAAATGTGATGAATTTTTGTAAGAAATGCGGTGAAATTTGCGGTGAACTTTTGTAAGAAATTTGGCGAAATGCGTTGAATTACTTTCTTTCACCGCATTCACCCTAATCACCGCATTTCTTACAAAAAATTCACCGTATTTACCGCATTTCTTACAAAAAAATCACCCAAAAACCTGGACCCGGGTAGATAATTGAAAAGTGAGTAGTTATAAATGATTTCCCCTTCATCAGGAACTTTTGCATCTTATGATAAATTATGACAATTTCCAATAAAACCAATTAAGCTGTCATTGGTGCTTACCAAACATCCTCGCCAAGTTTTCATCGATGTTTTGTTTGTTGTACAAAACACTCCAGTGGTGTTCCACGTTGGGAAAGTCTTTAAATGCTTGTGAGAAATTTTGAGAAAGCATCGTGCGGAAAGTATCCATCATTGGGTGCTGAGAGAGCATGAGCAGGTAGGAAAAAAGTGGTCCAATATTTCCTGGGAAAAATTCTTCTATTTTTGAGTGATTGTTCAAAACGGGGCACACCAATACTGTCGGCATTGTCAATTCTGAATTGTGGATGAGTTTGATTTCAGTAAATGTTGGTCGTTCAACAAAAAATTCGTGCAATGAAAGTGACAAATAATAGAACCAAAAGGAGACAGAGATTACGGACAAGATAGACCATAAAATCTTTGATCGAAATAACCTAGGGCCAAACAAATGACCAATTCCGTGGAACGAACTGTCCAGTGAAAAATTTTTAATTAGCAGTCCAACTTTCTCCATTTTTGAAAGATCAAAATTTGCAAATTCTTGAGAATCTTAATCAAAAATAACTTTAATCTAATATTCTGTTCAAAACTAATAAATCAGCAACGCTTACAGATGTTCAAATAGAGATAGGCAAAATTGATGGGGGTTGTAATTTGGCGGCTGCCGATTTTATTGGGGACTGTTACGGCGTGACTGAAAAGTTACAAACAGCAGTAAATTTGCCCACTCTTTGAGTAACTTCCCGACGTGGCAGATGTCTTTGTGTGGATGTATCAATAAAAAGAGCAGTCTATTGACATGTATCACGAATTCATAGACTCGGGGAAAAAACCAAAAACGGTTCAGATAACCCACGGGAAAAAATGCATCTTGAGGGAACGCTTTCTTTTTCTTACCATAGCTTACCTGGCCCAACGTTCTCGGGGAAAAAAGGTGAGAATTGCGGTTAAAATATACATTTCACTGTACAAATTATACTTTTTAGAGCGCTGAATTCTTTGAATGCGGTGCATTTTCACAAAAATTGGCGTGAAATTTTGTTAAGAATTTTTATCGGTGAAAAGGTTTTTTTCCGCGTAATTCATACAAAACTTTGCCTCTTTCAGCTCTAAGGTACCCCGCCCAGATTCGAAACCAAGCCAACTGTGTTAAAGGTACTTTCACCAAACCGCTTCCACTTCCACTTACATTTCCACCAAACTCCTTCCACTTCCACTTACACTTCCACCAAACCCCATCCACTTTTACTTCTGCTGATTTGTTTAGAATTTACATTAGATTGAGTCTATTAAGAGTAAATAAAGAATTAATGCAGCTCTTAAAATAATTGTTTTTTTTTCTAATCCATTTTATCCAAAAAAATTACACACTTACACCCAGCTGCAGCTACATAAAAGATTTTCATGTTTTAAAAATCCAAGGGCCAAATAATTTTCCCAACTACGAAAAAAAGCTCTGGTGTGATTTGAAAATCTGGCTTTTAGAACTATACTTGCTGACAATTTTGGATTTCCGAAGAGTTTGCTCTCTCGTTGTGAACAAAACACATTAACTTTGGCTCGTCAGTTCAAGTCAAGTGATCAAATTAACCTCCACCTCAGTCAAATCGACACACACTAAATAAAATTAAGTTAAACTTTTAATTTACCTTAACAGTTAAGATGGTTTTAGGATAAAAGTTAAAGTATTTTCAAAGTAAAATTTAAATTGGTGCCCCCTTAATTTTTAAGGTAACTTTAAGGTAAATTTCAGGTAACATAAGGCAGTGCAAAATTACCTTAACGTTTCAAGTAAAGTACGGTTTTTTTCAGATAAATTTACCTGAATCTATTTAGTGTGAACTCTACCTGTAAACACAGTTTTTCCTTTGGTGTGCTTTAACATAAATTCGAAAACTAATTGCTATGTATTAAGAGTTATCTAAAAAATTGCCACAGCTTTAATTAATGAGAAGCAAATAACTGTTCTGACGAGAGAATGCGATAAAATTTAAAATGTCACCGATCGAAGTCCCGAGTTGACCTTTCTTGCAAACCATATCCAAGAACCATAGATGGTTCCATACAAGGCAAAGAAAAAGTTCTTTGCAAGATCTTGCCATGATTGCTGGCGCAGAGATTTGTATGGGGATTTTTTTTTTGTTTTTGGGCAAACTGAGGTTTAGCATGCATGTCAGAGTCAATTAAACCATATTAGTCGCCTATCTCAACAAGGTCACATCCACGGATACTGTATGGCATCCTTGAAACCATGCATGGCATCCAAGACAAGGCAACATATCAATAAGAACTCAGCGATTGCTTCAAGAAAACAATCACTATGAATGAATCACAATTATATTGGGTAGTCATCACCATTTCCCAGACTTTTGTCCTCTGATGAGACCATCGTGCGACTCAGGCGTTTCCCAGATCTTGTAATTTGGGTCGCACCACGCCACCGTCGTGCGACCCAAATGTTCTGATCAGAGCGGTCTCGAGTCACACCACAAAACCTGGTCACTATTGTAAACCTGACTTATTGTGTTCCTCATAACTGAATCATCATATTTCCACATTGCAAAAATATTTGGTTTTCCGAACGCATGAGGTGCATCTAGTTACCCGGGTTGAAGTTTCTTTGATTTCATACAAGGATCATATTTGATTTCATACTGTCCATACTTGATTTCTTAGTACGATCCTTTTATGAAACCAAAGAAATCATATATGATCTTTGTATGATTAGCAATAAGAAATCATATATGATCTAAGTACGAATACCATGAAATCATTTATGATCAAAACATTTATGTTTTTTTTCGGTATGATACCTATATGATACCTATTTTTCGATGCCTATATGATACCCCGGCATCACATTGTAATCCGCCATAAGACCATAACGTTTAATATTATTTGCAAAGTTGGGCACTAAATAAAAGAATAAGTCCAAATAGATAACAAAATTTTTGACATACTCTGAAGCCAGTTTATGCTTATTAATTGCTCATTTATAAAAAATAATTAAGAACAAAATTTGCATATAATCTCAAATTCGTTTTCTAAATTGTTTAAACCACACAAATATTGTTTAGTGCACACAAAGAAGCTAATGTGGATTGCAAATGCGATATTATAATTCAATAAGTCCTCTGACTACCTTATACGAGAATTTGTGGCATCAGTCAATGTATTATGTGTCATATATGACCCTGTATAATTTCCAAGAATGTTTTTAAGCTTGATTAGAAAATCAAAACTATACAGTTTTTAGTCTTTGAAATTTTTTTGGATGATGCCTGTATGACTTCTAGGAAATCAATATGGTCCTTGTATGACTACCAAGAATGCATACAAATCAGTATGATTTCTAAGAATCAGATATGACCTAGTACGAAATCGAAGAAAGTTGTATGATCGTTAACCCGCGTATCATAATTATTGTACAAGACAAAAGTATTCCACCAAAAATGAGACCAAAAGCTTGTTTCCAAGTACACAATGCCTAGAAGCCATCAAGCGGGTTTCGCAAGTTATTGCATGGCAAAATCGCCCGGCAGAGATTGTATTTTTTTTTGCAACAAGTAATTTTAAATTTTAACTACATGATTAAAATTAGTTGAAACAAAAAAACTTCAAATCTTTCTCGCAAAATAATAAACATCAATCAATTTTCCTAAAGAATCACCTTATTAAAATTTTTTCCAATTGTTTTCGTCCTAAAAACAAAAATGATTTTAAGAACTCCTAAGTTACAATTCAAGTTATTTTTTTATGTCTTGGGAGCAAGAAATCATTCGATGTTTTCTTGAAAAATTTTTCATTTTTTTTTCAACCGAAGCTCTTGTGGAAACAAATATTCAATTTTTGTACGCATTAACGAACAATCGAATTCAATCAAAAGTTGTTGTTGACATTGTGTCTAATTCTGAAAAGCTTTATTCGAGTGTTTTGATGAAAACTCAGATTCCCATAAAAATTTTCAGAACTGTCTTGTCTGGATATATGATAATGAAATCTGATTAGCAACATTTTTGCTATAATTAGCTTAGCTTGTGCGATCTTTATCTGTATTACCAGATCTCTTGCTTTCTCATACTTGTTTCGTAGAAAGCGCACATTTAAAAATCAGTTAATCTGTTGATTTAGGCGTTTTAGTTTTTTGCCGAAAAAATTTGAAAAAAGTTTGCCGAAAACAAAACGATAAGTGTGAAAGCACAAATGATTTTAAAAGAAATATGCGCGCGTTTGAGAGATTTTGATGTCTTATTAGGTATATGGATCTTTTAGCATGAGCCATTTTTTAGATTTTATTGAGCTGCTCATCGAAATTAAGGTTGCCGTCGATTTGAATACCAATGTATCAACAACATTTTTGTGTTGTGAGGACCTCGTTTACATAAAAAACAGATCTGAAACCAGATATAGTGCGCGAGAAAAAGACTAATTC
Organism: Convolutriloba macropyga; assembly: GCF_964194025.1. Taxonomy (NCBI): domain Eukaryota; kingdom Metazoa; phylum Xenacoelomorpha; order Acoela; family Convolutidae; genus Convolutriloba; species Convolutriloba macropyga. The sequence goes on along the minus strand of NW_027452401.1, from coordinate 21,681 downwards.
GGTTTTGTTTGCATTCAAATTCAGTTTGTTCACCCCTACATATTCTTCTGTGTTTTGTAATATATGCTTGGTTCCTGTAATCTGCTTTCCTTTCCACAACAGAAAATAATAGTGTTAATTGCGAAATGATTTACTTTCTCCCTTGTGTTTATATTAGATGAAAAATCGTTCACATTTAAAAGAAGAATGAGTGGTCCTGAAACAGATCTTTGTGGCACTCCGTAATTCTTAATTTCACAAACAGAAAACATTCCATTAATGATCATAGTTTTTGTCTGCAGTGTGCAAGGAAAACAGCAATTCTTTCGCTTCCTGGGGAAAACATAAATTTCATTTTTTAAAGAAAAACGTTTTGCGAAATGGAATTAAAATCTTTTGCATATCTAGAAATATAGCAACAGTTCCTTTGCTTTGATCTTAATTAGATGAAACTGTCTAGTTTGGGTAGAGGAGGAAGACCAGGGACCTCTGATTGTTTCTGATACAGACAGGGGTACCAGATACAGACTCAGATTCATACCAAATGCCACAAAGACGTCGTATTTGTGCACTACTTAACTTTGTCAGTCATTAAACGGCTATAACTTTGATCAGAGAAAAATTAAGATTTTGTTTTCCTTGTCTAGAGAGAAATGAATTCAAATTTTTGTAATACTAACAAATGGCTAACAAAAATTCTAAGCATATGTTTACAAACTTTGTAGTCTTTCTATGAAAAATGGTTTCTATTGTAAGGCAGTGCATGAAACCAAACCAATAACGAATTTTCATCTATTTATGTATCCTTTAAAAATTCTAAGATGCAAGAGTCTTCGACCGTTTTTCTTATATTTGCCGAGGAAAAACGGAAGCTCATAAACTTCAAAGCGCTTCCCTCTTTTCTGTCTTTTATTTTTTTCAACATTTCTAGAGAACTCCATATCTTTATATATATATATTTATTTTTTGGTTTTCAAGAAGTCAGGAGGGTTAAACTTTTAGATTTCTTCCTTTTCTGCAGTTCACATGAAAACGCATATGGCCCCCAAAATTCTAGATGTTGTTTATCATTCCATTATTCAGAGCTTATGGTAGGTTCCTCAAAAAAATTTGAGCAGATGTTATGCTACAACTTCAACGCAAAAACAGACGCAACAAAACAGATTATTTGTTTCACACTGATAGAAATTTTTTCCAAGTTGTTGCCAGCGTTCCGTAGTAAAAATACACTTTGAAATAATTGTAAAGAAATATAGATGGGGTCAAGCTTATCAATTAAACAGTCATAAAACGGCGAATTAATCAATGAAATTAGAAGAGCAAGACAAACATAAAATAATGCTACCTTCTATCAAAACCCTATTGATTTGGTCAAAACTATGAGCACATTTAGTAAGGAACTATTATTAGTACAAATAGTGAAAGTCGCAGTCAACCTCCTACTACCTCTTTTTATAACCAAATCAGTATTGCGAAGTATGGACGAACAAATTGCATCACATTCTTTACGAGTGGTTTGCAATTCGATTTATTTTTCATAGAAAATAATCTACAAAACTTCTATCTAGTTAAAAAAAACATCCTATGACATCAAACTTACCTTAAAACTGACGTTAGGGAAAACTGTTCACATTTTGTCAGAATGTTTTTTTCCTAGCTTTTCGAGCGGCGCCGATTTCCAATTTAGATCCATTTCTGTCTCCATCTCTACGCAAGTCTATTTGTAAACTCTGACGAAATAACAGAAGTTCGATATTTTTGAATTGATTCATGTGAGTATAGCAACAACGTGTAAGCATTAAGACGTACAAAGTAACAAGTGAAACTTGGGCGGCAAGGTTTTTTCGATGCTCTTTTACTGGTTTTTTGTCTGATGTTATTGACGTAAAATCAGTTCGTATTCAATCGGCAATTGTCTAGAAAACCTAAAAATATTAAGCCGAAAACCACCTCAATCGGTACATATCGTGGTTATATTTACTTAAAATTAGGTTAATTGAACTTTTTCGGAATTTTCTACGTATATTAGAACGTATTTAAATCTTATTTTAAAGTTTAGAAATACTCGATTCTGATTGGATGAAATTCGTTCTTTTACTGCGTAACATCCTCCGGCCCGGAAGAAAATGTTGGGAAAACTGGTACAAGTTTTACAAGCGGGCGGACGAGTGAACCGGTTGACATACGTAAAACGGCGGAGCGCGCGACGCTATCGGAGCCGTAACGGAGTTCCACAATCCGAGCGGTTGGGTAGTAACCCCTGGGGTTGGTTTCCTCAACTATCCAAACTAAGTCACCGATCTTAAGGTGTTGCTCGGCAGGCGTCTGCCACTTAGAGCGTCGGCTCAGCATCGGTACGTACTTTTTGATCCAACGAGACCAGATCGCATTAGCGTACGACTGCGCACGGGCGTAACGTTTACGATGGTCGAACTCATTGTTGCCGACAACAGACGGAATACCGGTAGAGTCTTCTCCTAAAAGAAAGTGGTTGGGCGTTAAAGCGTTCAAATCGCACGGATCGGCGCTTACAGGTGTTAAAGGACGCGAATTGAGAGCATTCTCCACGAGACAAAAGGTAGTATGCAGTACCTCATCCGTGAGGCGACGCGTGCCAAGAATAGTATACAACACGCGTTTGAAGCTGCGTACCAACCTCTCCCAGATACCCCCTTGATGTGGTGCGCTGGGTGGATTGAACCTCCACTTTATACCTTTGTGAGAGAGCTCAGCTGCAATGTTGACAACATTCCACTTTTCAATACTTTCTCGGAGTTCTTTCTCCGCTCCAATAAAGTTAGTGCCATCGTCTGACCAAATCATGGCAGGTGTACCCCTACGTGACACAAACCGCTCAACTCCCATAACACAAGAACTGGTGTCCATGGATGTAATTATCTCGACATGGACAGCGCGAGTAGCGAGACAGGTGAAGAGGAAGCCCCACCTTTTCTCAGTAGTACGGCGGACAGTAACATAGAATGGCCCAAAGTAGTCAACGCCAGTGTTCGTGAAGGGAGGAGACTGGTAAGCAAGTCTCTCCTTAGGTAAGTCAGACATGATTGGTTGCATAGTTACGGCTTGGAATTCGAGGCATCTCAGGCAGTGTGCTTTGATGGAACGCAAGGATGATCTTAGTTTCAGTAGTGTATAGTGTTCCTGCACAATTGATCTTAGATATTCAACACCCAGATGATAATGCTTTACGTGCGTGTGTTCAAGGAACAGTTTTACAAACGGATGACGTGCATCTAAGATGATTGGGTACTTTTCGTTAAACCCAACTTCAATTAACCGCTTGATGCGGCCCGAGGAACGGATTAGCCCATTTGGACTAAAAAACGGTGAATGTGGAGCAATTCGGCTACTCCGTTTAATGAATTTATTGCCGAGAAGATCTTTTCTTTCGGCTTCAAAAGACTCTCCTTGCACCAAATACTGTAGATGACGCTCGGCTTCGTCAAGCTCAGTAGGGTCGGTAATGCTCTCATCGGGGTTACGGTAGCCGGCATGTTTCAGCAAAAGCCGGAGAACGTTTGCGGCAATGCGCAAGTACTTTTGATATGAACTAAACTTATAAAACGGGAATAACGACGGAACGGGAGTTGTATGTTTTTTAACAGATGTAGCGAGAGAAACAGTGTCTTCTATAATGACTGCTTGGTTGACGCCAAGTTTGATGTTATTAATGACGTCTTTGTTCGGCACGAAAGGGAACCTTGAGTTAGTTAAGAAATGTGGACCATTGACCCAACTGCTTAGTTGCAAAACCTCAGCGGACATTCCACGCGTGCCAGCGTCAGCTGCATATTATCCTTAGTTGCGACGTGGTTCCATTGGTCAACGCTGGTATACTCCAAAGTTTCACAAACCCGGTTTGCAACAAAGATTGGTTGCTTTTCATTAGAGTTTATCCACTGAAGAACGGTCGTACTGTCTGTCCACATGAATACTTGGTTAACAGTTACAGTAAGTGCCTGAATAATTTCGTTCTTCAGCCGAGCGGCAAGTAGAGCTGCTTGCAATTCCAGTTTTGGGACAGTCAGTACCTTCATTGGCGCCACGCGCGCTTTCCCCAAAACAGACGCAAGCTCTGTTCTTATCCTGCCCGTAGGAGTTGTTACTCGGGCTCGAAGAAATGCAACGGCACTAAAAATATCCTGAGAACTGTCACCGAACATATGCAAATCTATATTATCAAAGGGTCCGCTAAAGTAACTTCGAAGAATTTTGATGTTTTCAGGTTTTGGTAAGTCCGCACTCCAAACCAAAAATCTTTGAACCATGTCCTGTGGGAGCTCGTCATCCCATTGTTGTCCTGTGACACGCCAGATGTCTTTTAAGAGCAGTCGCGCACCGACGGTAAACGGTGCGACAAGACCAATGGGGTCAAAGACTTTCGAGACATGACTTAGGACCAAGCGTTGCGTGAGGGACTTGGTGATAGCGCAGCTTATACCCCGACTCACAACTAAAGTGTCATTAGTGTGATCCCACTTTAACCCTAGCACATGCGATGAATCCTCCTGACATGAAACAATAACCTTGGGCTCAGTAGATTGAGGGGAACCATCAATTCGGTCAGCCAGATTTGGTACATTGCTTACGAACTTTGTAAGCTTGAACCCACCGAGATGGAGAAGATGTATCAATTCCTTCGATCTATTGATGGCTTTCTCGGGAGACTCCACTGAGTCAAGGTAATCGTCCATGTAGAAGTTTTCAAGGACGCCTTTTGCAGCTTCGTGGTAAAACTTGGCATTGTCTCTCGCAGTGCGTTGTAATGCATAGTTGGCGCATGTGGACGAGTCTTTAGCCCCGAATATATGGCGCGTATATTGATACATTACAACGTTAGTTGTGGGGTCTTCCCGCCACAGAAAGCGAAGTGATGGTTGATCTGATGGTAACACGCCAACCTGTAGAAACATTCCCTCGATGTCGGCGGAGATGGCATATGAATGTTGTCGGAAGCGAAGAAGTACGTAAATAAGATTTTGGAGCAGATCAGGGCCAGTGAGCAAAGATTTATTCAGTGAGGCGCCATGAAATTTTCCTGCTCCATTGAGCACCCTACGCACCTTACCTGGTTTGTTCGGGTTTAAAACCGGATGGTGGGGTAGGTACCACTCTTTATCGGACCGGCTCTCAAACTTGTGAGCGTCCGGAACCTCAATTACATACCCCTTATTTAGGTCTTCCTTGATGGTACTATTATACTTCTCTCTGAGGTCTTCATCCTTGGCCAAACGTTTTTCGAGCGATTTTAGTTGCACAAGGGAGGAGAAGTAATTATTTGGGAGCTGGATGTTGTCTGCTGCCCACAGCATTCCGACATCGTATCTCAGGCCATTGTGTATGGTGGTACTCTCAAGGATCTCGTGAGCCCTTGTGTCTGCTGCAGAGCTGGAGTCGACCTGCTTGTTTGCCCCGAATGATTCAATGTCGTACCATGACTTTACTTGACTTGCTAACTCATTGTCATGTTCGATATTCACTTTAAAGCACGTTGAGGTTAAACAGGAACTTGATGGTAACGGACCGCTTAAGACCCAACCTATGGGTAAGCGTAAGGCAACGGGTGAACGCTTCTCATCGGCAGAGAAGTATTCTAACGGGCGGTTGGCATGACAGACATCTTGTCCGAGTATCATCTCAATGTCTTTATAGGAATATGTCACGGGGATCAAGGACCGCTAAGTGTGGGTAGGTCTCTTGCAGGGCCTGTACATTAATTATATCAGAGCCGAAGTTCAGACTCTCTTTAACGAAAGGGTTGATGGTAAATGGTTCGAAATCTTGATGTTCTGTTGGTTTCACACTAACTTCGACAATCCTAGTGTCAACTACTTCTTCGGTATTATTACCTTTGACAGTTAGCTTTAGTGCTTTACCGTGCAAACCGAGTCTATCTGCGAGACTACCGGCCACGCAAGAGTTACTGCAGGTGGTATCACACAATACTAAAGCCTTGGTATCTAAACCGGACGAATTGACCAACTGCAATTCCGTAACCTGAAGGAGCCCCTTAACATCAGTAACAGGTGACATTGTCGTGGTCTTATTAGACGGCTGTTGACTAGTAGTTGCTTTACTTTGACCTGTGTTGCCAGAAGACTGGATATTGTTGGGATTTGTTGACTGTTTTCTTGGGAAAACCTTACCTGCTCCATGCAATAGTGAGTTATGCGAACTATTACACCCCTCTGCTCGGCACTTTCTTGACTGAGGGCACTGGCGGAACGTGTGCTTGTACCTTAAGCACGAAAAGTAAAGTTTGTTATCCGCCACCAACTTAGCTCTCTGGTTTGGAGTCTTTTCCTTGAAAACTCGACACTCCCATAGCCGGTGGTTACCTTTGCATACAACGCACCGTGAGTAAGTGTTTGTGGAAGAAGATGACAATTGCTTCTTTGTTTCCCTTTGTTGTGAATTTGATGCAAACAATTTTGAGGCTGTTTTGGTCTTGGTTACTGAAGTGCTGTTATCTTCAGGTTTTGCCTTGGTTGCGCTTTGTTTCATAAGATCATGGGCCTCTGCCTTTTCTTTAAGCCAATCGTTAAAGTCAAGGAGGGTAGGCTTAACCCAGTGCTTTTTAACCGTAAAGAGCGACCATGACTCTTTCATGTTTGGTGGTAACTTCTGTACCGTTTGGTTAAATAGGGAAGCGCTCTTCAAGTCAGCATCATATGATAGTGACTTGAAAACCCCAACGAGGCTGGATATGGCTGCAGAATAGTTGATGATGTTATCACTATTGTGCATTTTAAGAGGCGGAAAATTGCTTAGTTTGTCCAAGTGTGCACTTACGACTGCCTGTGGCTGGCCGAATTTACGCTCTAAAGTCCTTAGTGCATCCTTGTACATTAAACCACAGTAAGCAAACTCGGTGATTGCAATCTTTGCTTTACCGGTGACGAGGGTTTTGAGGTATGTCAATTTAACGTCATCAGTTAGCGATTGCGAGTCAATCGCGCTTTTGAATTGACCATACCACTCGTGCCATTGTAATGGATCGCCATTATACTGAGCAAATTTCCATTCTGGCTTTTCTGATGTGTGCCGGATGGTGATTGCATATCAATCAAAAGGGGTGAATTCGAATATATTTGTTGTGGAAAATTAGTAACTGATGGTGCGATGTGTGCCTGTACATTTGGAGCAACATTATTTACGGTAATAATGTCTTGGTGACTAATGACGGTCTGTGCTGCGGAAAACGCCAATGACTCATATTTGGCACAAAACTTTGGCCGAGAGGGATATTGGGCATATTTGGGAAGGGAGGAGCAACAGAAAGTACAACTTTGTGTACTCGGTTTTTACTATTCTGAAAATTGTTGTTGACGAGAGGCTGGTTAGTCAAAGGGGCGTGTGGGATAGGAGCAGTGAGGTTAGGTGCGAAGACTGGGTTAGGAATGGGAAAGTCATTAGGATGAGCGGGTTCGGTGTTGTGCTGTTGAGTGTTTGGACCTGGTGGGGCGCTTGGGTGCAAGGGAACGTTTATTACGGGAGCTGGATGATTTGTTGTCGGGAAAGGAGGAAGAGTGGCGTTTGGTCCTCGGGGGACACAATTAATTTGTTGTCGGGAGCATATTTGCTGGGCCAAATTATTCTTCGGCAGACATGATGTTTCAGGTCCCCTGGATTGTGCGTGTGGAAAAAACTCGGATGCATTATTCTGATTTTCTTGTGGTGCGAACGTCTGTGTTGGAATGGGCTGTTGAATGGGTGTTGAAGAAGCCCCTGGGGCGTGTACAGAAGGCGGCTGACTATCCGCGGTTCCTTGGTTAGTTATGCTTGGGAGCGCCGTGCCTTGCTGGCCTGTTTGATTCATTTGCGCCCTTAGGTGCGCCTGGCACAACGCCTGTGTGTTAGCAGCAGCCAAAAAATTTTCAGGTGGAGTGTAATAGGGGTCGAGTTGCTGCAAGGTCTCATTGCTTAAAATGTAATTGCCTCGACAATTTTTTGGAATGGAAGTTTCTTGAAATTTCAGTGTTCTGATCTTCCACTGTTTTGCCGTTGTTATGGCTAGGACATTCTGGAGGGTCAATCATAACCTGTGGTTCACTAGTTTTCTCCTCATTGTGAAAACTTAAAGCAAGTGAGGTGTTGATCCAGTCATGGACAGCCTTTTCACTTCTCATTGAGCTCCTAGCACTTGCAGTTGTTTCAGATTGGCTACCTTTAGAAATGGCGTCCAGCAATTCAAATTCTTGCAGAGTGGCCTCTGCCAAACGTTTCCTGTTGTTTTCCTCCAGTTCATCTAATTCCATTTGCTTTTTCTGTTTAGCAAGGCGAATGGCTGCCTCATTCTGTTTTTCAATTTCTTCGCGCTTCATATTAGCAATTACGTAATCATGTTTACGCTGACTAGATGTTTTTGACGAGGTCATAATTGAGGGAAGTCTAGAAAGAATGGGCGCCCTTGGTTCCTGGAACTCACTCACTTTATCACCAGCAGAGTTGATGTAGTTTCGTGCTGAAGTGAGTATCTTGTCATTCTTAGTTGTCATTGCCTCCAAGTAAGACTCTAATGAAGGAACAAGTGCACTTGGATCCTCCGTTTTTCCAGCAAATGCAATCAGGTCCTCATTTTTGTCTACAACAGTCATAAATGCTTCGCTGCACTTTGTTACTAGGCGTTCAACTTTCACTCGCCTACTTTGACTATTTATACAATGAAGAATATCTTCATGTATAGCATGCAATTCAGCTTCACGCTTTGACCTGGCAGCGTACAACTTTTTGACTTTTTGATCAAGACTATTAGACATCACGATGTTATTGTTTCCAAATACCAGCAAAACTACCACTGCACACGGTTATCTTTATAAGCACACTCCAAACAAATCAAACCCACACAAAACAATCCCAACGCAAAAAGGCACCAAATACAGCACACTGTAGACAGTCTTTAAAACAAACCGCCCAAAGAGTAGAGAAGATCGTCGAGCACACGGTGCCCGACAAAAACAGAAGTGGAGCGCTGAACGCTATGCGCTCAACGCGGAGGGAGACAAAAGACACACGGGAAATCGAACGAGCAACGCGCGACGAAACGGAGACGTTACGGACGGGAAGTCGAGCGAGCAACGCGCGACGAAACGGAAACGGGACAGACGAGAAATTGAGCGAGCAGTGCGCGACGGAACGGAAACGGGACGTGCGGGAAAGCGAGCGAAAAACGCGTAACACAACGAAACGAGACGGTGGGAAAGAACGGGCGGGAAGAACTATGTTAGCAGACCGCAGCAAAAGACTCAACCAAACAAACTAGCCGAAACTCCAGAGCAAACTTAAGTCACACCCTAGGAAGAAAGAGAGAAGCTACTGCAAGACAATCTAACATAGTTCATAATGGGTCAATAACGACAAATTTAACGACAAATTAATTTACGGCAGTGCAGTAGTACACTAGAAGGATGAAAAGGTCGAGAAATTTACTAGCCGTAACTCCAGAATAAACTTAAGTCACATCCTAGCAAAACCCAAACCACAACAAACAATCAGCATACTAGCGGTATTAAACAAACTACAGCAAAATTGAAAAAACTACAATAGTGTGTTTGTAGACTAAGATAATTGGAAAAGTCAAGTAACGATCCAGCCGTAACTCGAGAATAAACTTAAGTCACACCCTAGAAGGTAACAAGACCAAACCAACTAGCAATCATACAGGTACACACCAACATACAGCAGCAAAATCAATATACTACAACAGGAGGGTTAGTAAATTAGAATAGTTGAAAAGTCAAAGGAGAATCCAGCCGTAACTCGAGAATAAACGTAAGTCACACCCTAGAAAGCAATAAGACCTAAACAACAAACCAGCATACTAGCATACTCAACATACTACAGCAAAAACAACAACATACTTCATCACATATGACATACTACATCAAAATCTGGAAACATAGCGGAGAAAACGAAAAGCGAAGTTTTGGGAGAGCGACGTTATTGAAAAAACGGAACACGGAGAATAGAAAAGTTAAAGGACGAAAAGGACGCGGACGAAACGGCACGAAAAACCAGCGACGAAAAAAATAGAGGAAATCGATAAATTTTTTCTGTAGGCCGGAGGTTGTGAAAATTTTCACAATTATTCTGTGTATTGAGTTTCACTCAATTTACAAACCTTCTTGTAGAGAAAATGATTTTTTGACAAATTTGTCAAAAAATATTTTGCTTTTGTCCAATTTGTTCAAGTTTCGGTCAATTTTTTGCAAATTCTTGATTACGGAATGGTAATCCAGTAAACTGGACGGTTTTATGCTCGAAAATACGGTTTATCAATATTCGGTATTAATTTTCTAAAATATTTCGAATGGCCTTAAAATTGACCAAAAATTTTCAAAATTGAACAATTTAGCATTATTTTCTCTCAATTATCTCTATATCAGAGATTATTCTTTGATATACGAACCGACTATATCAATTTTTTCAAATTTTTGGTAAATCTACCAAAAATTTTCAGAATCGATGTTTTCGCTCTTAAAAATTTTGTTTGTGGGGCGTTAATGGTGACCTTTTACTAATATTTTTCAAGATATGGTTTAATTTTACTACCGCCTGCGATATCCAAAAAAGTCACGGGTTGGATTTCTTGCCGTCTAAATTTTGTGTTAGAATTATGAATTAACTGCGAGAAATTAAGAATTTTTCTTCCGACTTACAGTTTTTTTCGTCAGTTTCTCTGATTGCCGCCCATCATCTTGAAGTCGGGTTCAGAGCTCCAACACAAGAAGATGCATCTGCTTTATTGACCAATAGCAACACAGGAACACCGCGTGTTTCATTATCGGCAAGAAGTGACCTCATTGCTTCGGTTGCGGTTGGGAACTGTTCATGATTTTTACTTCCGTCGCTTGAAGTCGATTCTATTTCAACTTGAGCACCGCACATTCCACCCATATTACGATACAACGACATTGCAGTACCCCGCCAAAAACCTGGCAGTCCGTACTGACGGTATAAATGTTGACTGACATTATCCAACTGTAGATTTCTGTCCACTTGCAGAAGCAGGGTGCTAAGACACCCACTGATTGCACCAGACAATAGTGCTTTCGGAACATTGGACAGTCCTATTGTTGACAACTCATTTTCAGACTTCATATAAGTTCATTCATCAGCAAAGCTACTAAATAATTTTATCACCACAATTAGGCTAAAATTTCAGCTTAGGGCGCGGCAACATGTAAACTCTGACGAAATAACAGAAGTTCGAGATTTTTGAATTGATTCATGTGAGTATAGCAACAACGTGTAAGCATTAAGACGTACAAAGCAACAAGTGAAACTTAGGCGGCAAGGTTTTTTCGATGCTCTTTTACTGGTTTTTTGTCTGATGTTATTGACGTAAAATCAGTTCGTATTCAATCGGCAATTGTCTAGAAAACCTAAAAATATTAAGCCAAAAACCACCTCAATCGGTACATATCGTGGTTATATTTACTTAAAATTAGGTTAATTGAACTTTTTCGGAACTTTCTACGTATATTAGAACGTATTTAAATCTTATTTTAAAGTTTAGAAATACTCCATTCTGATTGGATGAATTTCGTTCATTTACTGCGTAACACTATTGTCTTTGCAGCTTTTCCGGCAATATGCCGGCTATGTTTAACAACTCAAAAAATTTCAGTTGTATTAGGGCGCTGTCTTATTACGACACGAAGAGGTGTTATGATTTTCTGTCCTTTTTCGACAAGTGACTGAGCAAAGAAAGAGGAATTTCATTGAGTGAATAAAGTTTGAAAGAATAGCTTAGGAGATTAAATTCGAAGAGCAGAGAAAAGAGAGAGTGGTTATTTTTTAGTCCTACCTTATGAAAAGGAGCGAGAAATGTAGGTGTCATATTTTTCGCAGCGGCTGATTGTTAGTGCTACTTTTGATGCTTTTTGGTTTTTATGTTTTTCATGTTGTCTATGGCATACTGTAGGCTGAGGGAAAATTTTGTTTGTCTTTTTGATACCTTTTTCGAAATTTTCGTTAAATTACGGGAATTTAACGCTAATTTGAAGGTTATCTAACAATTTTGTGGATTTTAAGTCTTTTACAATTTTTGGCTTTTTGTATTGTTTTGTTGACATTATGGTTAATGAAATAAAGTGTATTGCTTGTAAGCACTGTTTGATACAAAAAATACAAATTTTTTTCGGTACTAAAAAATGAATGTTATTAAGTTCGATATGCCTCTGGGCTAATTTCGAACAATAGTGTATATTTTTCTTGTTGCAAAACTAACTCATTTTAACATCAATATCTCTCGTTCTTAATTTGAAACATGTCGTGTAAAATTGTTGCTCTTAATTTTTTTTGATGTCTGGACTAAATGATTTCTTCACTCCTATTTTGCAATTGAGTTTTACTACCACTACTAAATTGTCATCTACTATGACTTTTGACAAAAAATTGAGATCTGAGACATAATTTTTCATTTTGTGCTCAAAAAGCTTGCCTAAATTTTTGTGGATAGATAAATAATTTTCATTGCAAAAAACGTTGTTTTTTCTATTGAGTTTTCCTTATTTTTCATATTATTTTAAATTGGCAATTTTTTTGTTATTTGACATAAGATTGTTGTCTTCTCTGCATTGACGCGTTCCGCCAGAGGATTTCAACTATTTGCAAAGCCACTTCTATGAGCGATTACGACTAAGGGTAGTGTCCAGAATTCTTCCGGCTATGTTTTTCCTTTTTTAAAAGAATCAGTTCTCACAATTTCATGAATTTTGACGTAAAATTGGAGCAGGGATTTTAGTCACGCCAAAGCAGGAAGTTTTACTGCTCTACTTTTAGAGTTGATTGGGAAAAGTGTATTTGAACAAAATTTTCTTTCTCGCTGGTCAAGTGATTTTTTGTACACTTGCATTAATTCGATTTTAATTTTTACTGTTTTTCACTTTTTATCGGATTTTCTCTTCTAAATTGTTTATTTCAATTCATTCATATTCCATATTAGTTTTTTGTTGAGTCGGCAAAAGTTCTTTGAATGGCGATGTCAAGAGTTGTCCTGCTATGTTTCTTTCGTCATCTGACGTTTTTTATTCTTTTTATATATGTTTACACCGCAGAGCTAACGGATAAGCTAAGCTCCTTTTACTAACGACATTTGCCGCGCTTAAGTTACGCTTAAGTAACTTTCAGTTACTCTAACAAAACTTATTAGGTCATTGGAGTAACAAGATTTTGATCATACGTGAGTTACCCCATTCAAGAAAATGACTTTTGAAGTATAATTTTAGTGTGATTTAACTTAAAGTCAGCAAAATTCGTAGGTGTAATTTAAGAGAGAAAAAATTTTCTGACAACCCAAGATTTTGAAAACTTATTCTCTTTTAAAAAAGGTTTGCAACACATTTTTGTCAGTTTTCTGATGCCTGGACACCATGTGTACATCTGACTCCGGAGTATGCTATTCGTTCGGGCATTATAATTGAAGTTCTCCTTCCGTATTTTCCAGAGCCAGTTAGTCCGTTAGATTTGAATAAGTCAGCTTCGCGCGCAGAAATAAGAAAGCCTAGCTATACAAAACTCAAGGATGTAAAAAAAGCCCCTAATTTTATGGCTTCCCCAAACGTGGGGGACTGCTCCCTTAGATAAATTTGTATTTCATTTCATTTGAAGTTTATTTCATTCGAGGACCGACATTTTTTGCAGAGACAGATAAATGTCGGTCCTCAAAAATTGTCGGTCCTCAAAAATATAGGTCCTCAAATGTAATAAACTTAACAATAATAATTTAGTATCATTCATCTACATACATATATATATATATATATATATATATATATATATATATATATATATATATATATATGTATATAAATATATATATATATATATATATATATATATATTAATATGTAGATGAGTCATACTAGTTTGAGATTGTTAAGTTTGTTTCATTTGAGCACCTGCAGATGTAGATGAACCATACTAGTTTATGATTATTAAGTTGATTTATATATTTAGATATATTTGATATATTTAGCAGAGACAGATAAATTTTGTGGAACACAAATTTTCGATGCTGAAATAAATATTAAAATACTTCCACATTAAGTTTAATATTCGATTTTTGAGTCCGACTGCTTGAAATGAATTAACACTTGAATCAATGCTGTTTGCTCTGTATGTGGCTCGATAGAAAAAATTATAACGCTGAAATTCCTATATGAGTTCAGGCAACACAAACCAATAATTGACCGTCTTTGCGCAATACTAACATGCTCGCTGATGTTGAACGCATAATAATTGCTCACCAATTTCGATAGCAAGAGACGATATGTTAGCACAATGTAATAGTTGAGAGGTAATAAGCTCGGTAGGATCCATTTCGAAAATTGTTCTTGATATTTTTTCTAAAGGTAGCATATCATACTTTGAAGGCATATAACAGTTACATCCATCAATTAATATTGGAAGAAAGCGTGATTTTATATAGATTCAATGTTGTATTAACCGTCAGGAGATATGATGTTTCCTTTAATTTGGTGGAAGAATTTGTTGGCTTTACTGGTCCGCAGCTCTACATGTTCATGTCAAGTGAGGCTCTCGCTCGTACAAATTCCAAAACCCTCCACAGTTCTCGACTGCTCCAACAACCATTGACCCAACATCGGACTTTTTATCGACTTGATTTTAAAATTTATGTACAGGCAATTTCATAAAGTGAAGCTGATATTGTTTTTCTTAACTCCAACGAAATGTTGAATCCAGATCTTGTTTGATTCCGTGTGCGTTTCCAAGTTTTTCATTATATATAATGTTAAGATCGGCAGCAAAAAGAAGGACTTTGGATTTAAAAACAGTTTCAGGTAATTGATTAATGAAATTAATAAAAAGTGGGGGCAGAAGTTTTGAGCCCTGAGGTAGAGCCGAGATGACTGGCGGTTTTCTTCGATTTAACAGTCCAAGTTTTAGGTATTGCAGTCTGTCGCTCAGTTTACTCTTTAAAAATCTTAATCAGCTTGCCGCCTATTCAAATGCAACTGATCTTACGTTATAGTAATCCATGATCATTTTGGTCGAATGCTTTGGAAAGGCCAAAAAGAATTGAGTTGTTTTCTCGATTTTTCTGAGAACTAAGTTTGTAATGTTTATCTAAGAAGGTAATCATCTGAAGAATAACTGATCTACTTTCACAAAAAACCGTACTTTGAATCTGTTATGAGTCCTTTGAAAAAAATTGACAATTTAGCCGTCCATAAAAACTTATCTACAGCTTTCGAGACAATGCCTAATTGCGTTACAGGACGATAATTTACCACATCTCCTTTTGATACGTTTTTCTTAAAAATTGGGCTAACTGCTCCTATTTTTCCTGCACTAGAATAGGTTCCGGGGGGCATAAAAATATTTTAATAACCCAAAGATGGATTATAACTAAACTGACGGTCCTTTCCGTAAGCTTTTAAAATACTTGTACATGGCTTGAGACTTCTGTGAGTTTGAAGAACTTTGATTCGTAGATTTTTTCTTGTCTAGGTCTACGGCTTCTGCTAGCCTGTTTCTGGACATTTGTTATCCTGAATCTCAATGAGTCCTTGTTGGCTAGTTAATTATGTTTCCTCTGAAGTGTGTTAAGTTTTTTTTTCATTAGATGTGATGTCGCAGACGTGATCCAGGGAGCAACTTAGATCTATGCTTTCTCCGTCTTGGTGTGAAATTTGTGATTGCCTCGAACAACCAATGATATCACTCGCCGACCATCCGATCTTAGTTTCTATGGCTAATGGGATTCAAAAGGTTAAGTCTCAGATTTTCCTTCAAACCAACGTAATCCCATTTGCAGAAGCTCAAATTTCTGTGCAATTCGGTTTTTCTCGTTCTTAGCAGGACTCAGGGAAAGATCTAATAATATAGGTATGTGATCTGCTAAATTAAAAATTTATGAGCAAATAGTAGTCGCATTTGACGTCGCTAACCATGATGTCATCTTTAACGAAAATTATTGTCATCCTGAACGAAAACACTACTACAAGCGAAGATTGCAGTCTATGGGACCACTACAGACCATAGAACATTGAAGAGCTCAATCTGACTTACGATGACTGCCAATCCCTCAGCAAGTTCATAGAGGCGACTCAAAAGTGAACAAGCAAATCACTCAGTGACTGTCACCCTACTTATTTCAGCAACCTCTCAAACAAAACTAGCAAACGAGCTCATATACAATTTTTGGCTTTTTTGTATTGTTTTGTTGACATTATGGTTAATGAAATAAAGTGTATTGCTTGTAAGCACTGTTTGATACAAAAAATACAAATTTTTTTCGGTACTAAAAAATGAATGTTATTAAGTTCGATATGCCTCTGGGCTAATTTCGAACAATAGTGTATATTTTTCTTGTTGCAAAACTAACTCATTTTAACATCAATATCTCTCGTTCTTAATTTGAAACATGTCGTGTAAAATTGTTGCTCTTAATTTTTTTTGATGTCTGGACTAAATGATTTCTTCACTCCTATTTTGCAATTGAGTTTTACTACCACTACTAAATTGTCATCTACTATGACTTTTGACAAAAAATTGAGATCTGAGACATAATTTTTCATTTTGTGCTCAAAAAGCTTGCCTAAATTTTTTGTGGATAGATAAATAATTTTCATTGCAAAAAACGTTGTTTTTTCTATTGAGTTTTCCTTATTTTTCATATTATTTTAAATTGGCAATTTTTTTGTTATTTGACATAAGATTGTTGTCTTCTCTGCATTGACGCGTTCCGCCAAAGGATTTCAACTATTTGCAAAGCCACTTCTATGAGCGATTACGACTAAGGGTAGTGTCCAGAATTCTTCCGGCTATGTTTTTCCTTTTTTAAAAGAATCAGTTCTCACAATTTCATGAATTTTGACGTAAAATTGGAGCAGGGATTTTAGTCACGCCAAAGCAGGAAGTTTTACTGCTCTACTTTTAGAGTTGATTGGGAAAAGTGTATTTGAACAAAATTTTCTTTCTCGCTGGTCAAGTGATTTTTTGTACACTTGCATTAATTCGATTTTAATTTTTACTGTTTTTCACTTTTTATCGGATTTTCTCTTCTAAATTGTTTATTTCAATTCATTCATATTCCATATTAGTTTTTTGTTGAGTCGGCAAAAGTTTCTTTGAATGGCGATGTCAAGAGTTGTCCTGCTATGTTTTCTTTCGTCATCTGACGTTTTTTATTCTTTTTATATATGTTTACACCGCAGAGCTAACGGATAAGCTAAGCTCCTTTTACTAACGGCATTTGCCGCGCTTAAGTTACGCTTAAGTAACTTTCAGTTACTCTAACAAAATTTATTAGGTCATTGGAGTAACAAGATTTTGATCATACGTGAGTTACCCCATTCAAGAAAATGACTTTTGAAGTATAATTTTAGTGTGGTTTAACTTAAAGTCAGCAAAATTCGTAGGTGTAATTTAAGAGAGAAAAAAATTTTCTGACAAACCAAGATTTTGAAAACTTATTCCCTTTTAAAAAAGGTTTGCAACACATTTTTGTCAGTTTCTGATGCCTGGACACCAGGTGTACATCTGACTCCGGAGTATGCTATTCGTTCGGGCATTATAATTGAAGTTCTCCTTCCGTATTTTCCAGAGCCAGTTAGTCCGTTAGATTTGAATAAGTCTGCTTCGCGCGCAGAAATAAGTAAGCCTAGCTATACAAAACTCAAGGATGTAAAAAAAGCCCCTAATTTTATGGCTTCCCCAAACGTGGGGGACTGCTCCCTTAGATAAATATGTATTTCATTTCATTTGAAGTTTATTTCATTCGAGGACAGACATTTTTGCAGAGACAGATAAATGTCGGTCCTCAAAATTGTCGGTCCTCAAAAATATAGGTCCTCAAATGTAATAAATTTAACAATAATAATTTAGTATCATTCATCTACATATATATATATATATATATATATATATATATATATATATATATATATTAATATGTAGATAATTTTGTGGAACACAAATTTTCGATGCTGAAATAAATATTAAAATACTTCCACATTAAGTTTAATATTCGATTTTTGAGTCCGACTGCTTGAAATGAATTAACACTTGAATCAAGGCTGTTTGCTCTGTATGTGGTTCGATAGAAAAAATTATAACGCTGAAATTCCTGGAGTTCAGGCAACACAAACCAATAATTGACCGTCTTTGCGCAATATTAACATGCTCGCTGATGTTGAACGCATAATAATTGCTCACCAATTTCGATAGCAAGAGACGATATGTAAGCACAATGTAATAGTTGAGAGGTAATAAGCTCGTTAGGATCCATTTCGAAAATTGTTCTTGAGATTTTTCTAAAGGTAGCATATCATACTTTGAAGGCATATAACAGTTAGATCCATAAATTAATATTGGAAGAAGGCGTGATTTTATATAGATTTAATGTTGTATTAACCGTCCGGAGATATGATGTTTCCTTTAATTTGGTGGAAGAATTTGTTGGCTTTACTGGTCCGCAGTTCTGCATGTTCATGTCAAGTGAGGCTCTTGCTCGTACGAATTCCAAAATCCTCCACAGTTCTCGACTGCTCCAACAACCATTGATCAACATCGGACTTAGTATCGACTTGATTTTAAAATTTATGTACTGGCAATTTCATAAAGTGAAGCTGATATTGTTTTCTTAACTCCAACGAAATATTGAATCCAGATCTTGTTTGATTCCGTGTGCGTTTCCAAGTTTTTCATTATATATAATGTTAAGATCGGCAGCAAAAAGAAGGACTTTGGATTTAAAAACAGTTTCAGGTAATTGATTAATGAAATTAATAAAAATTGGGGGCAGAAGTTTTGAGCCCTGAGGTAGAGCCGAGATGACTGGCGATTTCTTTGATTTAAATGTCCAAGTTTTAGGTATTGCAGTCTGTCGCTCAGTTTACTCTTTAAAATCTTAATCAGCTTGCCGCCTATTCAAATGCAACTGATCTTACGTTATAGTAATCCATGATCATTTTGGTCGAATGCTTTGGAAAAGCCAAAAAGAATTGAGTTGTTTTCTCGATTTTTCTGAGAACTAAGTTTGTAATGTTTATCTAAGTAGGTAATCATCTGAAGAATAACTGATCTACTTTCACAAAAACCTACTTTGAATCTGTTATAGTCCTTTGAAAAAATTGACAAATTAGCCGTCCATAAAACTTATCTACAGCTTTCGAGACAATGCCTAATTGCGTTACAGGACGATAACTTACCACATCTCCTTTTGATACGTTTTTTCTTAAAAAATTGGGCTAATTTCTCCTATTTTTCCTGCACTAGAATAGGTTCCGAGGGTCATAAAATATTTTAATAACCCAAAGATGGATTATAACTAAACTGACGGTCCTTTCCGTAAGCTTTTAAAATACTTGTACATGGCTTGAGACTTCTGTGAGTTGAAGAACTTTGATTCGTAGATTTTTCTTGTCTAGGTCTACGGCTTCTGCTAGCCTGTTTCTGGACATTTTTTTATCCTGAGTCTCAATGAGTCCTTGTTGGCTAGTTAATTCTGTTTCCTCTGAAGTGTGTTAAGTTTTTTTTTCATTAGATGTGATGTTGCAGACGTGATCCAGGGGGCAACTTAGATCTATGCTTGAAATTTGTGATTGCCTCGAACAAGCAATGATATCACTCGCCGACCATCCGATCTTAGTTTCTATAGCTAATGGGACTCAAAGGGTTAAGTCTCAGATTTTCCTTCAAACCAACGTAATCCCATTTGCAGAAGCTCAAATTTCTGTGCAATTCAGTTTTCTCGTTCTTAGCAGGACTCAGGTGAAGATCTAATAATATAGGTATGTGATCTGCTAATTAAAATTTTATGAGCAAATAGTAGTCGCATTTGACGTCGCTAACCATGATGTCATCTTTAGCGAAAATTGTTGTCATCCTGAACGAAAACACCACTACAAGCAAAGATTGCAGTCTATGGGACCACTACAGACCATAGAACATTGAAGAGCTCAATCTGACTTACGATGACTGCCAATCCCTCAGCAAGTTCATAGAGGCGACTCAAAGTGAACAAGCAAATCACTCAGTGACTGTCACCCTACTTATTTCAGCAACCTCTCAAACAAAACTAGCAAATGAGCTCATATCTTCCGCAAAGAGGGGACTTTCTTAGACTTTATATAAATATATAACGAAAATTTGATCGAGTGTGTTTTTACCACAAGTGGGAAAGAAAACAACGGGAATTAAATTTTTGGAAATCAAATGGATCGACCAATTGTTTCTCTATCGGGTCTGCCTTAACTGGTGCGACAAGCTAGTTGACAAATTCTCACCATAAAAAGCACCAACACAGTATAGTAACACAACTTTTTCACAGTTTATTTATACGCTTTCACCCTCTTCTTTTTCTCTTTTAGAAAATAGATTTAATTACAGGAGACTTAATCCTAAAATGTTTTCAAAACAATGGAAATACCTTATCAACAAACACGAAAACACCACTACACACAAACATGGAAACGCTTCTCTTCTGATACAGCTTGCGATGCGGAACAACTTGTCCTATTCTGCGCTCTCACATTTATTGAATTCTTGCATGGGATTCAGTGAGAAAATCACACAGCTCAATCGGAAGATTAAACGTGTGATTTGAATCATCATTTAAATTCTTAAAATGCCTAGCATCTTCTCTTAACTCTGACACAGTAAATTTACGAGCTGAAGTGTACATAAAATAGCAAGACAAGGCATAGAAAGCTTTAAATTAAATAAAAAAATTTTAAGCATGGTCAAGGATACCCATTTATCTGAATGAGATACACTATTTAAATTGCATCGAATATTCATTTGATAATATATGAATCTTTAAGTTCGCAAGACATGCGTCGTTCAACTCTTGGTTTACCTAGAAGCTATCTATAAATCAATTGATTCAAAAGAAAATATTGACATAATTTATACCGACTATGAGAAAGCGTTTGATAATGTCGATCACGGTATTCTTTTAACAAAACTATTCAATCTTGGTGTCCCGCGGGAAAGTTATCAAATTATTGCAATCTTACCTAATCGGAAGGACTCAAAGAGTTAGAATCAACGGTCATTTTTCTGAAAGTGTTAACGTTACAAGTGGAGTTCCGCAGGGATCTCTTCTGGCATCCCTCTTCTTTGTAATCTACGTCAACGATTTACCAGAAAGTTGCAGAGCTGTTATTCCTCTCCTTTGTGCCGACGACGCTAAATTCATATCAGTCAATAAGTCCAGTCTCGTTTGTCAGATCGATCTTACTAGGGTGATGAAATGGAGTGAACAACATAAACTCCCCTTAACGTCAAAAAATGCTCTCATATCTCAATGTCTATTCCATGCATCACTTTAAATTTTCTGGAACCTGGATCGAAAAAGTACACGTACAGAAGGATTTAGGAGTTTATGTAACAAGTGGATCTTAAGTGGGACATCCACATAAAAAGTCCGCGAACAAAGCGCTCGGAGTTCTTTTCATGTTGAAAAGAAGCTCACCACACCTAACTCCGTCAATTAAATTAAACTTGTACAAAATCTATGGTATTGCCCGTTTTATTATACGGAAGTGTTTGTTGGTTTGCTAATGTAACAAACACAAAAGTACTTGAAAGTGTTCAGAAAAAGAGTTTGAAATGGATCAACAGCACGAGCAATAACAATTATAGAGAACTACTTTATTGCAGTCGTATCTTTACCGCTCTCTTTAATCTACAATTACAGGATTTACTTTT